>NW_023475769.1:0-3157 GCF_013731165.1 Rhagoletis pomonella
TTAGACATCTGAAAACTAAATTCAAATAACTTAAACATAGGGCCAAAGCAGACCACACGGGGTTTCTATACATTTCGGCTGGAGCGCCACCCATTGGGTCCATTTTCTGCAAAACCGTTGCTTACCATAAAATGAATACGTGTTATGAGTTTCAGCCTCGACTCCAGCGGCACTCATCGGGTAAATTTTTATCAAACGAATTTTCCGTCATACAGGTATATAGCCCACATTTCAAATTTGAACGAAATCGGTTAATAAATACGATTTTTATAAATAGCTCTACTCCAGCACCACCTAGCGAGTTTTCTAGTAGCATGTAATAGGACCATATATGTATGTGAGATAACCTCCGACAATCAGACGGAACTCTATTCAGTTGTTTTTGAGTTTTCTCCGAACAACAAAAACGGCTATCATATTATGCAAATAGATAGGTATGTAGATAGGACAGTCTATAGCGAAACCTGAAAAATCAAAGCTCCATTCTTTTTGAAAAATTTAAAAAAAATTCTTCGAAATTTTGACATAAATTTTACCTTTTACTAAAATTTAAAAACAAAGTTCAATGGAATTTAGAAATCTAAGAGAAAATGATTCCCAATCGAATGATACTTGCGCGTTTACGTAAATATATATCCATCCAGCCTTTCCGATGATTACCACTTTTCGCCATAAGTACGGTATTGATAACATATGTATGTAGTTATGTTGAATTTTAGGAAGTTAGCGTAAAAGGTTCCAGTGATAAGCTATATGAGAAGTTCAGTTTGTATGGAAGGTGCCACGACCTCGTTTCCAATGCATTTGCAATATATGCATCAGTTTCAGTTCCCCAGCGTTTTAGTCTATATAAGAATTTTAGGAATATCCCTAGCTACATACCGAGGGGGTATTTATTAGAGCACCAGAAGCCAAATCAGCCATTTTTGGAATTTTTGTCTGTCTGTCTTTCTGTCTGTCTGTCTGTCTATCTGTCTGTCTGTATGTTTGCACGCACATCACTCGAAAACGAATACATGCATTTGAATTGCAGTTTTCACCGATGTATTACTAGAGGTCTAACTTAAAATATATATAGCAAAAAAATTAGAGAGTTGGCACCTGTTTGAAAACTGCAGTTTAAGTAAATTGATAAGAAAAAGTAAATATTGCAATATGGGCGTCAAAAGAAAAAGGCTTAAGAAGGCTTACAGCCAAAAATATTTTTTTAGAGTTGCCACCTATTTGAAAAGTTTAGTTTAATTTAATTTATAAGATAAATTGAATATTGTAATATGGGTATCAAACTGAAGAGGTTTAGGAAATTTTACTGCCGAAAATATTTTTAGGGAGGGTTGCGACCTGTTTGAAAAATTTTATTGTATTAAATTTATAAAATAAATGAGATCTATATATACACTTAAATATAATAAAACTGTAACAGGCCGACGTCTGTACCTTATAAATATTAAAGAAAAATTAATATGGTGGCTTTTTATTATAGCTAGAGAAGCCAAATAAACAATTTTTTACAATTTTTGACTCTCTGACTGTCTGTATATTTGTACGCGCATCACTCGAAAGCATGGAATTGAATGCAGTTTTCTCCGATGTATCGCTAGAGATCTAGCTTACAATATAGAAGAAAAAAATTAGAGAGTTGCCATCTGTGTTTAAAATTTCAATTTAGGTCAATTGATTCGGTAAAGTAATTACTGCAATATGGCTGTCAAAAGAGAGAGGTTTACAAAGGCCTACAGCTGAAAATATTTTTGTGGAAGGTTGCCACCTATTTCAAAACTTTAATTTAATTTAGTTGATAGCATAGATAAAATATTGCAATATTGGCATCAAACTAAAGAGGCCAGGAAATTTTAATGCCGAAAATATTTTTAGGGGATTTGCCAACTGATTGAAAAATTTTATTCCTTAAAATTTGTACAATAAATGAAATATTACAATACGGACATTAAACTAAAGAGGATTAGGAAGCTTACTTTTGAAAATATTTTTGAAGCAGGTTGCCACTCGCCTTGATATAATCACAAAGTTAATTTTATTGATATTCAATTCTGCGTGGAAGGTTTTTCGCTAAAAAATCAAAACTTTTTATTGTTGATGCCAAAAAATTAAGAAATCTGAGACGTCAGGCTTTATAATTTCATACAGTTCTCTGTGCAATGTATTTCACTACACTACTAAACGGCTGCACCGATTTGGTTCATATTTGGAAAATATGCCAACACATTGAAAAAAAATATTCCGACCAAAGATTTACTCGGTATGTACAGACTAAAACGTAAAAAACCAATGTATCTCTAAAACCAATTACGCTGGGGAACTGAAACTTAGCACTGATGCATATATTGCAAATGCATTGGAAAAGGGGGCGTGGCACCTTCCATACAAACTGAACTTCTCATATAGCTTATCAATGGAACCGCTTACGCTAACGTCCAGAAATTCGACACAGCTACAGATGTTATCAATACCGTACCTATGGCGAAAAGTGGTAATTATTGGAAAGGCTGGATGGATATACATTCACGTAAACGCGCAAGTATCATTCGATTGGGAAACATTTTCTCTTTGATTTCTAAATCCCATTGAACTATTGTAAGTTTGTTTTTAATTTTTAGTTATGTGAAAATTTTGAAGATTTTTTTTTAAATTTTTACAAAGAATGGAGCTTTGATTTTTCAGGTTTCGCTATAGACTGTCCCATCTACATACCTATCTATTTGCTGAATATAATGATAGCCGTTTTTGTTGTTCGGAGAAAACTCAAAAACAACTGAATAGAGTTCCGTCTGATTGTCGGAGGTTATTTGAGATACATATGTATATGGTCCTATTACATGCTACTAGAAAACTCGCTAGGTGGTGCTGGAGTAGAGCTATTTATAAAAATCGTATTTATTAACCGATTTCGTTAAAATTTGAAATGTGGGCTATATACCTGTATGACGGAAAATTCGTTTGATAAAAATTTACCCGATGAGTGCCGCTGGAGTCGAGGCTGAAATTCTTAACACGTATTCATTTTATGGTAAGCAACGGTTTTGCAGAAAATGGACCCAATGGGTGGCGCTCCAGCCGAAATTTATAGAAACCCCGTGTGGTTGGTCTGATTTGGCCCTATGTTTAAGTTATTTGAATTTAGTTTTCAGATGTCTAA
>NW_023475770.1:0-3156 GCF_013731165.1 Rhagoletis pomonella
CAAATACTAATGCATGAAAATCCTAACCTCAAAAAAATCACCCGTTAATATTAGCTGGTCGTATTTGGACAACTCCTATTTTCTAACGCCTTTTAATGTCACTAACTCCTCTGAAGTTTATTTAGTTGACAACCTCTTAAGAATTGACCTCTGTCAAATCAATAGTTATTACAACAAATGTAATAGAATTCTAGACTTAATTTTTATATCTAGTAATCTTAACTTTAAGCTTTTTGAGTGTTTCTTGCCAATTTCTCCGGCTGGCATTCATCATATTCCTTTAGTACTCACTATTGAGTTCTACGAGTTTTCTAATATCTCTCTGGGAAGTGACCGTGTTAGTTTTAATTTTAACAGATGCAATTTTGAAGAATTTAATAATCTACTGCTAGAGCTTGACTGGGATGGCATCTTTACTAACGTTAATGTTAACCGCAGTTTTGAATTGTTTAGGTCCACGGTGCATAATTTGTGTATGGAGCATATTCCAATATTTTCCAACAGAAAATACAAGCATCCATGGTACACTAAGGAATTGAAGCCCCTCAAAAATCGCTGCAATAAGTATTATAAAAAATTCAAAGCGTCAAATAATACCTTGTATCTCTATAGTTATAAAAGTTGTTCTTCTGAGTTTAGAAAAATGGATAGAGCCCTTCGAAAAAAAATATATAAAAAATTTCGAGGACAATATTAAAACTAACCCGAAAGCTTTTTGGTCATTTATTAAATCTAAAAAATGTAAATCTAATATACCAACCTCGATGGTCTATAATAATAAGCATGCGGATTCGGCGGAAGATGCCGCTAATCTGTTTGCTGAATTTTTTTAGTGCCAATTTTGTTGCTGATGATGGATTGGAGCTAAATACTTCAAGTGCATCGGATTCCTCTCTTTCGTTTGGCTCGTTATCCTTATCTGAGGTGGATGTTCAAAAGGGTATTGCATCCCTGAAATTTTCAACCCAAACAGATATTGATGGTTTATCTGTCATTCTTTTTAAAAATTGCCAGGCTCTTATTAAGCCGCTAATGCTAATTTTCAATTTATCGCTTTCTTCGGGTACTTTTATTAGTGAATGGAAGAAGACAAATATTACTCCAATTTTTAAAAGCGGAAATAAAAATGACGTTAAGAATTATAGACCTATTGCTAAATTGTCAACGGTTGCCAAGTTACTTGAAGCCATTATGAAGGACAAAATGGTCTTTTCAGTTCGAAATATCATATCTCCGAATCAGCATGGTTTTATTAAAGGGAGATCCACCGTTTCCAATCTAGCGATTTTTACGGAGGACTGTCTGGAAAGCTTTTCGGCTGGGTTGCAAATTGATACGGTATACACGGATTTTTCAAAAGCGTTTGACAGAGTTTCTCATACAATTTTGCTGGACAAGCTAGCCTGTTTAGGGTTTCACTCTAAATTTCTATCTTGGATTAAATCATATTTAAGTCATAGGTACTGTTCGGTGGTACTTGACGACACGTCCTCCCGATCTTTTCATGCCAGTTCAGGTGTTCCCCAGGGAAGTATCCTTGGACCGTTGTTGTTTATTATTTTTATAAATGATATTAGTTTATGCTTCCTACATGCAAAATTTCTCCTGTACGCGGATGACCTGAAGGTTTATTCTGTCGTAGCAAGAAGGGAGGATTCTTTCGCACTACAGTCCGATCTCGACAGGGTTCACGCCTGGTGCGTGAAGAATCGACTTTTTCTTAATATTGATAAATGTTCTCATTGCATTTTTTTCCAGAAAGCTTGTTACTGTAAATACTACTTATTCTATTGCGGGTTCTCAACTGAAGACGGTGAACACGGTTAAAGATTTAGGAGTATATTTTGACTCAAAACTCACGTTTGCAAGCCACATAAATTTTATAGTGGCAAATTCTTACTCTATGTTAGCATTCGTTCGTCGAAACAGCTCTGATTTCTTGGATCCGTATACACATAAGAAATTGTTTATTGCCTTTGTTAGGTCCCGTTTAGAATATGCTGCCTTTATCTGGCGGCCTGCCCAGGTATCATATATAAATAGAATCGAGCGTATTCAAAAGATTTTTTATTAAATTTGCACTGCGATCTTTAAATTTCACACAACCTTTGCCTTCTTATACCTCGCGATGTCTACTCTTAAGAATAGAATCACTTGATAATAGAAAAAAATATCTCTCTTGTTCCTTATAATAAAAGTCATAACTGGAGATATGGACTGTCCTGATATTCTAAGTAGGATACCTCTCAATATCCCTACTAGGAACTTGCGTCACTTCGACATATTCTATTTGTATAGAGTTAAATCTAATTATGCCATAAATGCTCCTATCAGTCGAGCTCTTAGTGAGCTTAATCAAATCAATCGAGTTATTGATATTGACCTCTCACTTTCTGGAGGGATATTAAATAATATCCTCTTAAGCTACCTTAATAATAATTAGTAGTTAGATAGTTTCTTAGTAGTCAGTATGAAAATATGTATTCACTGATGATAAATAAATAAATAAATAAATAAATAAATTATTGGATTTAAAGAGTGCATTTTATCATGTGCGAATGAATGAAGACTCCATAAAGTACACATCATTTGTTACTCCTTTGGGGCAGTTCGAGTTTTGTAGAATGCCATTTGGGCTCAAGAATGCTCCATCTACTTTTCAGCGTTTTGTAAATTATGCTTTCGATGATTTAGTTCGATCGGGCAAGGTAGCTATTTATTTAGATGATATAATGGTTGCTACTAATTCTGAATATGAGCATTTGGAAATAATGAAGGATGTATTTGATAGACTAGTTAAAAATAAATTAGAATTGAGAATTGACAAGTGCCGGTTTATGAAGTCCGAAATTAAATATTTGGGTTACTGGATATAAGGCCGGATAAAGGCAATGTAGATGCTGTTGTGAATTTGCCGATTCCACGTAGTACTAAGGAAGTACACAGTTTTTTTGGAGCTTTCTTCATATTTTAGGAGGTTTATTAAGGGGTTTTCTGTGGAAGCTCAACCGTTATACCATTTGATTAAAAAAGATGTTAAATTCAAATTTGAACAAAAAGACATGGATTGTTTTGAAAAACTAAAAGCTAAGTTGTTAGCAGCACCAACATCAATATATAATCCAAAGGATGAAACAGAATTACATTGTGATGCTA
>NW_023475771.1:0-3156 GCF_013731165.1 Rhagoletis pomonella
TTAGATTTGATTATTTTAAAAAACAAAAGAAGTTCATATATTTTTTAATTTGATTTAATTTTTCCTTATTTTTAATTTAAGGTTTTTGAATTGTTAGATTTTGTTGGTTTAAAAAGAAAAATATTTTTGTTATTTCATAAAATTTTTAGAAACTACTTTCATTCGTTTTTTTAAAGTGTTTGCATCTTTTTTTTTAATTAAACCTTTAAATTTTTGATTTTGTTATTAAAAAAAAATTTTTTTTAATTATTATGAACCTATTAGTATTTTTAATTTGGTTGTATAAAAAAATAAAATATGCATTAAATTTCATTTAATTTTAATAGATTTATTTGCTATTTTTTAACTCATTTTCTTCTTAAGATTATTACATTTCTAACTGTTTTAAAATTTTTAAAACTTTTGTTTATTTTTTGTTTTTTTTTCTCTAAGCTTTCTTGTTAGCAGATCTTTCAAATAGTATTTCTAAAGACAGAAAAAAAGCTTTCAGAATAATTGTCAGAATTGTTAACACCAACATAGAAAGCGTTTTGACCCAGTTCGCTGTAATTCAAAACGGATGCATTTATCAAATTTCAATACGCTCAGAAATTCAAAAGTGTATTGACTCGAATTTGTTTTCAAGTCGATGTTTTATTTAATTTCATTACAGTTTCAGCGAGTGCGTTATAAAGACACAAGTATAAACGTTTGAAAGAAATATGTGTTGAGTCGAGTGGTTTTTTGTTAATGCTGTTCCTACATTGGCATAAACAAGATAACAGTTGGTTTACGAAAGACTTTTTTTCGAAAGATTGTGGTGAGTTGTATGTGTTGATAGATAACTCATACGCCATGGCATGCGAGTAACTTAGGCAACGATTAACCATATTTTGAAATTGAGCCGTAAAAAAAAACTTATAGTTTTGAAACTTTCTAAGGACGAAAATTGGTTAAACCCAAAAAGTCTGCCCAAAGTAAGCTTTCAAACTACGCTGACAAAAGAGTGAGCTAATTATATTTCTCTCAACACAAGATATGGTAAGTAAAACCAAGCTATGTATTTTAACAACATATTTCATTGACGTAACTAAACTCTTCTTTAATTTATGCGCTCTTATAAATTTCCTCCTTTATACCTTAACCCCAACTAAGTAGAGTATTTAATAGATAAATCGATTATGTCATAAATCACCGAATATCCCAATTGCTGACTGGGATGTATTGCATTTTTGCATATTTGTGTGACAACACTTGAAAAATAACAACAATCGTAATAAGAAAAACTTTACTCTTTCCTTGTTGTTGTGTTGCTCATACTACAACATACTACTGGTATTGCCGTTGTTATTGCTGTAGAAAACTTTCGCTACTCGCATAGCACTAAATGCAAATTTCGTTGAAACGCATGAGGGCGCACTCGGTCGGCTGTAACCACACGCACACACACACACACACACACAGAGCTATAACATTTTAAAGAGGTTAGTAACATGTTCACACAATTACGTCCTTGTAGGTGTATGTTTGTGTGTGTGTGCGATGTAATTTTGTGACATTTTATGTAAACAGTGTTGCAAGTCACAAGTTACCACATTCAAATGAAAGTGTCAACAAAACATTGGATGAGCTGCAACTTTTAGGCAATAAGCGCGCCCTCTTTACAGTTATGTTTGTACAATATTTATACTTGTACTATATGTAGAAGAGCATAAATTACATACACACATAAATATGTAACTATATATGTACATACGTGCATATGATGATAGGTTCGAAAAGTAGGGTATAAATTCAACAACTTAGTTTTACATGTTTAGTAGGAACTGTTTATGACTTTTTTAGTGAAGCAATAGGAGCAAAACTTAAGTTGGAACTAGCACGCCATCAAACGAACAGTTCATTTATGTTTTCTTATGTATAAAAATTAATACATATATTTTGGAAATACATTTTTTTCGCATTGCCCAGCGTACATAAAAAAAGTTGATTTTTTTATGATAAACTACGGGAAAAGATATTTTTAAACACTAAGCATTTCTCGTGGATCCTTTAGAGTACCTCCTTGGTCTACTAAGTTCTAGGTAACTATATAATACTTCACACCATATAAATCCACATTTCAAACTTTGTAGAGAAATTAAAAATATTTCACAACAAAAACTTTGTAATTATGATTTATATTATATTAATAATTAGGTGCAAGTTTCAATAGGCTAGGAATTCGCTTTCCATACAAAAACAAATTATCGGACATAGTAACTTTGTATGGAAGAAAATGCATGACGTGGTCAGCAAAAAAGAAAACTTCAAAAATCCACGCTAAAATATTGTTGTTGTGCAACATTTTTGAATTTTTATAATTTTTGTACAAAGTAAGAAATTTGGATTTCCATGGCTTTTGTTGTTTTTTCGCACTAATATACAGTATGTACAGTTTTTTTGTCCAAGAAAAGATACGAGCATTACTCATACGCCATGCCATGCGGCTATATTAAGCTGTGAAGCAAGTAATTATGTAGTTGCATGATTTTTGGTGTCGATGTGTAATAATGCATCCATATCACAAATCAGCTTCATGATCTGCTAACATAAGGCCTGCTTTTCGCTCACAGTCGATTGAGTAGCCGATTTGTTTAACGAGAAAAGAGGCCTAAGGCAGTCGCATGAAACGGCGTAAATGGCTATGTATTCATTTATTGTTACGGTTGAAAAGAAAATAGCATTTCATCGCTATTTTAACTGTTTTTTTTTTTATTAAAAGCAAAGGATATTTCTTAAGGCAGTGTCATACGATTGGGTATTTGCCTAAAATTTGGTGCAAAGCGTATCCCGATCGTGTGAATGCACAAACATATTTCAGTCACGGAAAACAATTTGTTTAATTTTTTAATAGAAGTTCACTACAAAAAAATTTGTCGTACCAATTTTTTAATTTTGTACCAATAGCTCAATATACAAATGTACCAATCGTGTCACACTGATGACGTTTACACAACTGATTTTCGCCGACAAATAGTATATTATCTGCAAAAAACTTAAAAAATATATTTCTCTTTAAGTTTTTTGAGATTTTCGAATATCATGATGAAATAAAAAATAGGTGTCTTCTTTTTTCAATAAAGAATATAAAAAAATTATTTCACACCAAAAAAGTATCGAGGTGTAAATTTTGAA
>NW_023475772.1:0-3156 GCF_013731165.1 Rhagoletis pomonella
ACTTTCATGGTCTTACCTCTTCATAGTCGGCTAATGGGATATCGTTTTCGTCGTCTGCGACTGGAGGCTCGTGCTCATTTTCTCAACCTTTGGTGGTATTACAATTCAACAGGATGAAAAAGAATTCTCGACGTAATTTAAATATGATCTGCCTATCGGCCATCAGTCGGAAACCTTCCCTTAGTCGACTAAGAGTACGTTCACACAACGAGCGAAGCAAAGCTACAGGTGTGGAGCTTTTCGCATGAAATCGGCCACAAAAGACAGCAAGGCCGTTTCTGTAGTGGATGTGTGTATTCTTACATCAAGCTTTTTCAGAAAAATATACGAGATTTTTTCCCCCTTTTTCCTATACGGTAAGCTTTCCGGTTATTTTGCAGACGATTCTCAACTAAAAGTTCAGCTCCGCCTCGTTTAGTATAAACAGCCGTACAGTCGCCTGCTTTCCCTTGCTTATGATGGCACTCCTCAGCTCCGCACCGCCTGCTGTATGTATGTACTCTTACCTTCAGAGAAAAGCAGCTGAAATACTTTCTCTTTCAATGTCGTGAAGCATACAAATCTTATATATGTAAAATTAAAAGTGAGTGCTTTGCTCTCAAGAACTTAAAGCAGTTTGAAAGCTTCGCTCCGCTCGGAACGGATTCGCTCGGCTGGTCTTGGTTCTTCAGTGTACGTACCCTACCTTTCCCTTAAACTTATCCTAAAACTTCCGAACAATTTTCCTATCATCCGCAGTTCAAGTTCATCGTACACACTTAAGTACATATGTATTTCGGTCCCTCCCATTTTATTGCGGAAAATACGTCACGCTTCACCTTCATCTAGCCTCGTTCCTTCTTATCCTGGTAGACAACCATGTTTTGGGTCCGGGGATGTCATTTAGCCTATGCCGGTTTTCGATGTTTCTTCGTGAAGTCTAAATTTTCCGATGGTAAGACTAAAGACCTCTTCCTTGCCCACCCTGGAATTGAGTTCGCCAAGCATGATTTTTGTATGGTCACTGGGGCAGCACTCAGAAGTGTGTTCTAAGCGCACATGGAAGAGTTCAGGTGACAGAGTCTATCTCCAGCCACAAATCTTTAACATTACAGTAGTTCAAACAAATGACCACGTGTTATTTTTTTAAATATAATGTTTTTCGACATAACTATATATCACAGTTTCAAACTTTTTAAAAAAGTTAAGAAAATTCAACAAATTTTCATCAAATTTTTAGCTTTTTTATCTGAATCTTTTGAACGTTTTTGGGTATGCAGTTTTATAGCCCTACAATTTTAGTCCAATGAAGGACAAGTTTGAACCGGCTATAAAATTGTGTTGAGTTTTGAGATTTTTTTTCGGAGACTGCTTTTGCGGTTACGATTGAGATATTCATTGACAGGGCTACCTAGCTGGCCACCAATTTCAATTAAGAGTTTGTTATTAATAAAGGCAATATTAGAAGTGCTCTTAATACAAATATGCCCTGTATTCATAGTTTTTCTTTCAATACCATCCATCTCAATCCTCAACACTTCCGCTTGAGAGATGCTAGCCAAGTGAAGTAGTCCGTTTTGGACTCGTAAATATACATTTCGTCAGAATTTCCGTACCCATACTCCAATCCCGCCTATCAGAAAACGCCAGCTGGCTTTTTGAATATTTTTACTTTTTTTTTTTTAATTCTACTCTCTTCACTTCTACATACGCATTTAATTCGCTTTGAATATCTCAAATTAAGTCACGGCCGCTATTGCTGAATGGCTAGAGGTGCGCTCTACCACTCCGTAGCCCCTGGATTCATCTTAGGTGCGGACGATATCTTAATTACAAAAATTGGTTTCTAGCAGTGGCCGCATTCGAAAATCTTGGAGTGTATTTCTGCCATGAATAAGCTTCCAATAAAATCAATTTGCCATTCAGGAGCGGCGTAAAACTGTAGGTTCCTCCACTTCTGTAACAACATAAAGGCCTCATTTTAAATTGGAGGAGAAGGTCGGCCAAACATTTAGCAAAAATGTAAGCGCCAAAAAATATTATTTATGTATTATTTATCAAAAAAATCAATACAATGAAAAGTGCTCATTAAATGTGCCGCTTTTAAATTTCAATTCTTTCAGCTATATATATGTACATATGTACTTATGTATGTATGTACAGCAAAATTGTGTGTGCGAGTGAACTTATTCCCAATTATGATAGGCGGAAATTATTGCACACATTTAATTTTTATTGTAAACAAACATTACTCCCTCGAATCGATTTGCGCGCTCTCACAATAATTGCTGATATAAATAATATTTATCGATATTTATTATTTTACTTTACACTCCCCTCCGCTCTTTCATTGCGCATTTATATTCCTCACTCACTCTCAAGCCAGCATGGTGCTGGTAGTTTAATTTCATTTTACGTAAACTACAGTATAATTTAGAATGATTACATTTATGGATTATTTAAGCAATTAACGAGAAAATCACCTTTAGTGGCACACATGCACACATACTCGTAACTATGGGTACTTATATACATTTGTAATTGAGTATAAATATGCGGCTAATCAATTGGTTGGCTGTGGGAGAAGGCAATTTTCAGACTGCAAAAAATTATACGTTTCTCGAGTTTAATATTTATTTATAGTGTTTGCCCCTGCTTTGCTGCATTCCATATCTGGAGCTAATAGATTTTTTTTTCAAATGAGCAGATAACGATTAAAAAATTGGCGATTGGAGCATGTACTGAACGTTTTTTATAACTTAGAGTTTCTTATAAAAATTTTGCGTTGGATTTTCGGTATTTTAATGCATGGTGGGCGAAATTTGTGTTCTTGGCATGTTGTTCTTGTTTCGATTGTTGCATTTGTAAGTGGTTCTCCGTTTAAGCGATTCTATGAAAGTACGATATCTAATGAACACTTCATCACAGTAAAACAGCTGTACAGAGTTGAATGAAATTTAGCACAGAGATAGTTTGTAACTTGCAAGATATTTTTGAAAGGGTTGCCAGCCCTTTAAAAAGTTTAATTTAATTTAATAAATAAGTCAAATGAAATTTTACAATATGGGCGTCAAACGAAAGAGGCGTAGGAAAGCTTTTCAAGAAGTCTAAGCCAGTTTAATTATTTATAAGGTGAAATAAACTATTTCTAAAATTTAGATACAGAAGTTTTTTATG
>NW_023475773.1:0-3156 GCF_013731165.1 Rhagoletis pomonella
CCGTGTAATATTAAAATTAATTAACTCTAATTTTATGCGATTACTTTACTATTTTATTTTATTTTATTTTATTTCATATTTATTTTGTTTTGCATACTTTACACTCTTTTATCCTTTTCAGCTATTATGCTGTTTGTTTGAAATTATTTTTACTTAAAATTCTTTCCCATACCTATACCACCTTTGTTTACATAACAGAATTTTGTTTTTATTTAGCATTGACGAACGACTACAAATCACTTATTGTGAGTGGGGGGGAATGCAAATCGTTGGCGGCTCGTCTTGTCACTGCTAGCCACTGAGCGGCACGGTAAGTTCAATTGTGCAAATCAAATGCGTAAGCACTGAGACGAAGCCGATGCTGAGAGAGTTGACCATAGGTTTGTCAATCCCGCAAATTCGCGGTTGAGAATAACTTATACTAGGTACTACACTTACATATGAACTGTCAGATAAATAAATAATAAAGTTCACAATTATTTTCATGAACAATTTTTTGGACTAATTATTTATGAAAATATAGTTCATTCCATAATATAAACCATATAAATCAACGTTTCATATTTTATATAATGTTGACAAACATTTAAAAAATTTATTCAAAATTTAATTTTTTTTTCAGAATTTCTAGAAAATTTTCGAATACGCAATTTCGTAACCCATTCACTTTTAGTGCAAGTTTCTAGAAAAATCGTTGATATGCAGTTTTATAGCTTCTTAAATTTTAAGCGTAAGTTTGAGGTTGCTAAAAAATCTCGTTGATTTTTGATAACTTTTTTTTTTTGCTGACACCCTCATTTCGTTCCATACACAGTTCGAAAATTTTTTATATGGAAGAAAGTGTACAACACCGCCAGCGAAAAAAATACCTAAAATTCAACAATGTATATTTTTTAGGAATTCCAAATTGCACTTAATTATACAATTTAATGGGCTATAAAAGTGCATAAAAAAATATTTTTTTAGAAAATCGAATTAAAAATCCCAGAGTTTTGATGATGCTTTGTTGATTTTTAAAATTTTTTGTAGAAAGCTTTAAATTTGGATTTATAGGGTATCTGTTAAACAATGTGTTATACAAAAAAGTAAGTGCGCCTGGGCCACACTGGAGAAGTGAAAATTACGTTACGTATCATATCTTTGTATCATAACCAATATACATACATATGTACATATGTATGTATATATGCTTTTGCTTACGGGGTTATATTTTTTGTCTTTTTTCTATCTATATCCCTACCTCTACCCCCGTTCGTTCTAATTACATTTATGTTATTCTGTTTTCCTTTCCTGTATCTCCATAAAATCGATGAAAAATTCGATAAAAATTTCGATAGCAAAATCAATAATAATATTAGTTGATAAATCGATTAGAAAATCGATAAAAATATCGATAACAAAATCGATAACAAAAATCTATGAAAATATCGATTACAAAATCGATAAAATGTCGGTAATAAAATCGATAAATAATCGATAATAAGTTCGATAAATAATCAACAACACAAAATCGATAAATAATCGATAGCATTATCGATAACAAATTCGATAAAAATATCCATAACAAATTCTATAAAAATATCGATAACAAGATCTATAACAATACCGATAACAAAACCAATAACAGTATCGATAAAAATATTGATAACAAAATCATTAAAAATTTCGATTATTATATCGATAAGTTCCGGAGATATCGATAGCAAAATCGATAACAAAACCGATAAAAATTTCGATAACAAAAACGATAAAAATGTCGATAACAAAAGCGATAAAAATATCCATTATTATATCGATAAGCCCCGAGAATTTCGGAAATCTCTAAAATCCCAAAATAGTTCACAGATTGAGTCTCTGTGTCTCCATCTATATCCTTCTCTCTATAATTACCTTTATTTTAATCTTTCTTCCTCTATCTATATCTTTACTGTTATCGGTATCATCATCCTCATCTTTTTCTTTATATTTATCTTTGTTTTTACTTTTGTGTTCTTTTTCTACATATTCAGCTTTGCCCTTAAAGTGCCTGTAAAGTGTTTAAATCTTTCTTGATCTTCATTTTTTCCTTTATCTTTACGCATGTTTGTTTTTCTTTGTATTTTTACCTTTGCCTTTAATCTTTTCTTTATCTATGTAGGTACTCATCCTTACTTTCATTCTTGTATTGGTCTTTTTCTAAGTGATATTCTTTAACCTTTTATTAGCAAGTTTTTGTTAAACTAATTCCATATGCATACTTGTTTCAGCCCCAACCATTTCCGTTGCATCATTTCCGTGTGAAATTTCCTTTCAATATGCCAATTTACTCCCAACCAACCAACCGCCGCTAAAGAAGTTTCACTTCAAAAATAATGTTAGAAATTTAAGAGTTAAAAAATATCAGTGAAGGAAAAACACCGTTGAATACATATGTAATACTTCTTATATTGGCAGTTAGAGCTAGTACCGCCCGTACCAAATCATTATTTTGTGAGTTTTATTTTTTTTCGATCAAAAATACATAATAAAATAAAAATTAAAATTTAACAATTTCTATTTTTTTTGGTCGAATTTAACCCTAAGTTTTTGATTTTTATTTTTTCGATCAATTTCCAGCTTAATTTTTTCGGTTAAGAATAATCGTTAAATTATGATTTAAAATGTTCCTTTTAAATTTAATCGCTATTTTTACTTTTACGATCAAAAATAATCGTTAAATTTAATTATTTATTTTATCGGTCAAATTTATTCTTTATTTTTTACTTTTTATTTTTTTTTCGATAAAAAATTATTGCTAAATTTGGATTTTTATTTTTTCGGTCGGAATTTTATCTTTGAAACGCCACACTTTTCTTTGAAATCGCTTTATTAGTTCTCGTGCAATAAGCGTTTTTGTGAAGCTCTAAAAATTACAACTACAACATTTGAACATAGCCCCCATACCTTAAGGTAAGACGTATTCTACGTCAAAAAGGGGTTCAAATTCCATGTTTGAGACCCCAAAACAACGTGTCGGTCACATAAATGCTTGTACGAATTGAAAATATGTTTTTTTTTAGTATAGAAAGTAAAATTTTTGATTTTCCATTGGTAAGAAAACGAAAATCAATAAATATGTACGTCCAAATGACCGTGTAATATTAAAATTAATTAACTCTAATTTTATGCGATTACTTT
>NW_023475774.1:0-3156 GCF_013731165.1 Rhagoletis pomonella
AATTTCGGAACACTGAGCGAATTATGCATATTAACACTAAATAATTTCTAACTTTCTACCGTATTATACGTTTATATTTCAATTTAATATGATTAATTACTGAATAATATATAAACTCCGATCAAACTTCACTACTGAATGCTTGACAAACAATATTTTTTATCAAAAAATCAATAGTGAACGCACTCGGAGCGAATTTTGGAACACGATATAAAATATGCATGTTAAGACTAAGTAATTTCTCATAAGCTTATGTTTTAATATAATATAATTCATTACTGAAGAATATATTAACTCTGATCAAACTATAGTATTAATTCTTTGACAAACTATTTAAATCAAATGATCAACAGGTGGCGCGCTCGGAGCGAATTTTGGTACACTTCATAAAATATTTACAGAGGGAGTACATTATTTGGTAGAGGTCAAAATGTATTTAACAAAGTGTGATTGAATTTGACATTGCTCTCAGAAGAACCATCCTATAAAGTCAAACTGAAAAAAATTTGTATGAATTTTGAATCGTTTCTTTATATATTTTTACATTTTTACATAATAGTATCTTAAAAGAGAGCCACACTGAGTTGTCAATAACACCTTGGGCCGTATGCATAAAAACTAAGCAATTACTTTTTCTCAGATTTTCATACCTTTCACTTAAATTTATTTGAAAAAATTGAGTGAGAGGTCGGAAATTTTAAGAAAAAGCATTTGCTTAGGTTTTATGCATACGGCTCCTTGTTTAATACACCCATGATACAAATATTTAAAGGTAAACCCGCTTGCACAATTCGTCGGCCATCATTTACTTTTTGAAGTTTGTCTATTTTATAAAATTGAAATTTTGAGAGCAACTCAAATGCCAAATAAAGGTAAAACAAAAAACAAATAGATGAAAATATTGAAATTTTCATTTATTTGAGACTGATAATGTGAATGTATTTGTGAGATTGAAAATTTGAAAACATTTTTGTAATGTTACCAAACTTTAAAAATGTTCAGGCTGCCTTTCAACGGTTTTATCTTCAGATTTTTGTATCATGAGTACACCTTAATCGAGATATCACGAACAAGTTTTCCTTTATTTGCTTAACGATTTAAAAAAAGGGAGGACAGTCGGATCTACGTAACCAGAACGACCTGCATGCGCATTGAAATCGGTTGTATTTTTTGCTAAGAACTATTTGTTATTATTGAGATAGGACTTACTGTGGGTGCTTTAAGATTCATTTTGTAAACATGTATGCACTTATAAAAAACAATTGCGATATTTTATTTTAAATTATGAATTTTATTCGTGCAATTTTTTATACTTTTTTACTTTAAGTTATAATGTTGAAGATATGCCTTCTGCCTTTGTCAAGCACTTTAGCTAGGTGCGAGAAATTTAGCATATGCGCGTAAGAGCAAGGAGTAGGTATACGGCTGTGCTGCCGCGATTCTCCAACATCTTGTCAAAGGAGAAAACATATTGGTGGCGGAATCCATCGTAGTCCAATTTTTCTTAAAATCGACGAAAAAGCGATCACTGATTCTGAACTGCTATGAACGTGTGTATTCAAAGCAAGCGCCGCGTTCGTAGCTATTCGACCTTAATAGCATTTTCGTAGATTTCTCGAAAAATCGGACTACGATGGATTCTATTATAGCCTTGATTAGTTCGTGCGATTATGACTTATGGATCGATTATGGATGGGAACGGAACCTCAGTTGGGTTGCCGATGGACAGCTCCACTGAAATGAAAATGTTTTTTATTATGAATAGCAATAATTAAGTTTCATAAAGTTCAAGGTGGTACAATTTAAAAAAAAGTTGAAAAAAGAAATAAAGTATCTCAATCAAAAATTCACGGCAGCCACAAAAACGCACTTGCCAATATAGCAACTTAGTTGCCAGCTTTCAGTTGCTAGTTGCCATCGGTAACACGATTTCAGCCACTGGCCAACCAACTGAAGTTCGGTTGTCCTCCGTAATCGACCCATAAAATCGGAATCGAATAGGCATGCACGTTCTGCTGAACAATAAATATTTTTTAAATGTGTGCTTTGTCCGCTAACGAATTCCAGCCATGTGTGAAATATCGTATGTGAAGCCTCCGTCTGACTTAACGATTGTCAAAGGCATGCCAGAAGATGTTTCATCATATGTTTTCGGCCATCGTCTTCTTCGAGTAAGTTCATCGATACCAAAAACTTTACAACCTATATTTGCCAGCAGCCCTTAGTGTTTTTGCCAATGACATGGTACTATTGCACTGTTAATAACCAAATTAAGCCGCAGTTGTATTCACACGTGATATAATAGCTAGTGACGGCAAGCTGTGGGAATGCCCAGGAGATGGCGTTTGTTCAGCTATCGAAATCATTACACCGACGGCGGTGGGCAGCTCTCCTGGAACATATTTACCACAGCAGTAGTTGCGGCGTTTTGTTCTGCAATAATAGCCTGCAATGATGACATGTCATATAATGTCGACGAACAAAGATATAAAATTTAAAATGACTAACCTTATTCCCAGCCGATTTGGGAGACCACCCTTGGTCACGACCAGAACGCATTTACCAAGAGGAATAACCGCAGAGATTGCAGTAGTTCTTGCAATCACCGTTGATGATGCTGTGCTTGTAATGAATAGTCTGATTACAAAAAAATGCATTAATGAAATCTTATACACATCAAATAAATAAATTTCAATAATTTTTTTACCATTTCACAAACCGAATTACCAAGAAATGGAAACTCACCGCGGTGCGATACAGAAATAAAAACCGACAGGGCTGCATTTTCTTGGTAAACAACACAAGCGCTCAGAGCAAACTGATCCGCAAAATTATTTTGTGAAAAATAATAGTTGAAAAAAGAGTTTTTACACATGATTATCACATTAACTCATAAGTGCAGATTATTGTGATTATTTTTAGTTGCATATAATTGTATTACCTTAGACTTTTTTTAAATGTTTTCTAATATTCATTCTTTTGGGCCGCAAAAGCAACCATGCGCTCAATTTCTTGTGGGGAAATTTGGTCCCCATAAAGGACTTTCACCACGAAACAGCTACAAAAACAAAAACTTTTTCTACTGGTATACTGTGATTCAGATTACCATGCGAATTACGAACAAATCGCTGCCGCCTCAAATTTTTATCGGAAATT
>NW_023475775.1:0-3156 GCF_013731165.1 Rhagoletis pomonella
GCGCTTTCAAAAACCTTTCGAACTGTAAAACAATAACACAATTCTATTCTACGCATATCTATAATACGGGTATCGAATTTCAAGCACGTCGCACCATAAATAAGATTTTTTCCAATAGTTCGGTATCTGGCCCATCTATCCGAAAAAATTTCCTATATGTTAATCCTGGCTACCTACTACCTAGCTACCTACGTGCCGAATTTCAAGCAAATGGGACCATAAATATGACTTTTTCGAATAGATCGGTTCCTGGTCCACTTAACGGAAAAAATGTATCCTATATGCTAATCTAGGCAAAAGGTTACCTACGTACCAAATGCATTTTTTTTTTGCGTAGCTTAAACCCTGGAAAATTAAACTTTGTGCACTCCTCCTTGTAAACACCTTTCCAAAAACGCAGCAACCATTCGAATCGGTTATGAAACATAGGACAAAACTTTTCGCGAACGAAGGAAGAGAATACGCTTGATACGTGCTCGAGGAAGTGTGATATTCATTGTAAATTTAATATTTTTAACTAAAAGTATTTAACAAATATAAGTTTTTTGGAAAAATGTAGAGTTTGCCAATTCTATTGAACTTGTACTACGGCAACTATTTCGGATTGGGATTACACCCGCACCACATTCACCGGCATCGCCGTCACAATGAACCGGCTGGTTCAAATGTTCTTGGCTATACACTGCCGCTGTCGGCCGCTGTGGTGTAGTGGTAAGCAGTGCGCGCTTCCACTCCACAATGCCTGGGTTCAAACCCTGGTCAAAGCAACATCGCAAAAATATAGAAAAAAAGGTTTTTTCTTAACAGCGGTCGTCCCTCGGCAGGCAATGGCAAACCTCCGAGTGTTTTTCTGCCATGAAAAACAGCTTCTCATAAAAATACAATCGCCGTTCGGAGTCGGCGTAAAACTGTAGGTCCCTCCGCTTTGTGTGACAACATCAAGGCGCACGCCACAAATCGGAGGAGAAGCTTGGCCAAACACTAACATATGTGTAAGCGCCAATCTATTATTATTATTATACACTGCCGCTGAGCTTAGTAAATCGTTTAGGTGAACGCCCATTGAGTCGCCGGGGCCGCCAGGGTGAAGGTAAATTGTCGGTAGTAGGAAAAGATGGTTTACAAGTGTGTATGGATGTGGCACAATTCAAGCCAAGGGAGCTGTTTCTGAAAGTCTTTGATAACAGCATTGTTGTCGAGGGCAAGCACGAGGAACGAGAGGATGAGCACGGGTTCATTTCACGACACTTTGTCCGTCGATATGCACTACCAAAGGGCTATAACGCCGACAATATAGTTTCCACGCTATCATCAGACGGAGTTCTAACAGTCAGTGCTCCTAAGCCACAGGAGGAAGCATCGAATGAACGTGTTGTACAAATTCAACAGACTGGTCCAGCTCATTTGAATGTTAAACAAAATGCAGAGGAGAAGATCGGAGATGCCAACGGAGAGGCTGAACAGAAATAAATCGTGGCCAAAAGTTTGAAATACAACACATATATAGTATACATACAATACATACATTCATACATATTTTAAGTCATTCCGTATGTGCATTTTATATTTTTAAGGCGTAATTTTCAAAATTGCTATTTATGAATTTGTTCTACTTAGTATACGCATTGTAATTGAATTTCTTAAATTTTACTTTATCTAATGATATATGAATTAAAAAAAAAATAAAAGTTACAAAAACGAAAAAAATGTATCCCAATTGATTATGATCACAATGAATTTCACAATTATCCTAAATTTTCCAAGCTTCACATCATAAAAATCATGCGATAAAATGCAAAACTTCGTCGAAAAAAATCCTAATTTTTCGCGTTATTCCGGATTTTTCCGAGTTTTTCACTTAGAATTTTATATTTTTCCATTCGAAAGCCATTCAGAAGGAATTGCACAAAGAATTCCATACAAAAAAATCCATTTTAAAATTTTCCGATTTCCCGACTTTCCCCGAGGGTTTTCCCAACATTTTTTTTTTCGTAAAAACTAGGGATGTGCCGGGTATCCGGTAGATATCCGGAATCCGGCCTATCCGGCCGTTTTTTGGTTATCCGGTTATCCGGCCGGATACTGGCTAATATCCGGCCGGATTCCGGATATCGATTATAGAAGATTCAATTTAGAAATTTAACCCAGATTTTGTATTTTTGTAATCCTATTTAATAGTATCTAATTAGTAATCAAAGTTAACAATTTGTATATTTTTCATTATGAAAAAAAGCATTTCCGCATTATCGGGCAACAACCTATTTCTATTTTCAACATAAATGTTACCCGATGCACTAAATACTCTTTCCGAGTTCACTGAGGAAGGTGGCGCGAAGAGATACTTCATTGTCAGTGTAAACAAATTTGGAAATTCTTTGCAGCTATACTTCCACCAAGTTAAGGGATCTTCTTGTCTGGATATAAGAGGTAGCTGCAAATATTTCTCTATTTCTAGTTCATAACGTACGTTCGCTGCCTTGTCTACCAATCGTTTGGCTATCCATATCACTAGAAACACTAGAATCAGCATCAGAGCCGTTGGCGATTTCTTCAAAGCTGTATGTGCATGAGAAATTTTTGACAGTAAACTGCCGGCGTGCGTGGATATTAGGTTGGCCTGTAAGTTGAGTGTGACGTGTCCTTTCGTTTACACTTGCGAAAATAGTCGTGTTTTCTTTGGTTATTGAGCTCAGTATCAGTAATTTTTTACTATTAGCACCAGGATTAAGAAGTTTTAGAAATTACCTCACTAAATGGGAAAAACTTATATTTAGACGAGATAATATTCATTTAAATAAATATTTAACATAAAGGCGATTTATTTGAAGCAAGTTAAATGAAACAATGGCAGAATGTCTGTTTGTCTATGAATTCATTTGTCACTGAAACCAAACTGTGCAGCTAAATTATCAGTGAAACAAAAGAAACAGAACGGATAATAAATTGAACCAGATCTGCATCAGGATCATATCGTTGTTGTTGAATTTGCGTGCTTCAGTTTATCAGGTTTATTCAGTGAAATCGCTGAATAAATTTATCAGAAATGAGTAAACGAGTTTCCATACAAATTTTGACAGTTCATTTATAAAGTTTACACAATTATAAGTTTATACGGTTTACATTGCATTTATAAGCTTTGATGAATACCCTTAGTAG
>NW_023475776.1:0-3156 GCF_013731165.1 Rhagoletis pomonella
ACCAAAGAACGTAGATAACAAGAAGGGACAACTCGTTATAATTGTGGCGAAAGTGCGCAACAGGGGCGTGCCTTCTCTTTTATCCAATCAAAAAACGCACTAGGGCAAAAGAGAAGGCACGCCCCTGTTGCGCACTTTCGCTACAATTATAACGAGTTGTCCCTTCTTGTTATCCACGTTCTTTGCTAGAACGTTTCGCTGTTGAATTTAAAAAGAAAATATCGGGACAAGCTTTGCACTAAACATGGCTGCAAACATACACAGAAACCGAGTTGCTGCAAGGGGAAGAGTTGCATTTCCTTTAAAAGTTCCAAGTGATGCATTTCTTGGTTACAGGAGGGAATATTTTTAAATAGCATGGTTCCATTTCCTAAAAAATCTCTGAGAAGGGGCAAAATCGCGAATAATTTTGGAAAAGGGTCAAAATATCAAAATTTTGAAAAAGTCGTGTCAAAGGGTATTGGCGGTTAAAAAGGGTCAAATTGAAAGCCATGAGATAAAAAAAGAAATATCAAGCATTTTTGAAAGAAAACGCAATCCAAAAATTAGTCAATAAAGCAAAGCTTGAAATTTCGAAAATAAACAGCTCTCTCCTTTGAATAGCTAAGAATATACCAATTTTTTTTAAATATTGTTAAGAATGTCCAGAATCTAAACCTTTATTTTTGTTAGGTTAAGAAATGAGGTGAAATGTGATTGAATTATTATTTTTTGTTACTTTTTAAGATAAATTAATGAAATATAATAAATTATGTGATCTTTATCAAAAGATAACTTTATACCATGTTCGTTGCTATAACTGGTTCTCGACCTAAAACTCGTATTTTCGTCCATGTAAAATCTGTCAAACGAAAACCTTTTTTCGCTGAGAACTACTTGAAAACTCACGTTCAACTCATTCCAGTCGGTGTCTTCACTAGTACTTTAGATATATTTACCGAATTGGAAGTCATATTTTATCATCTTCAGTACGCTAGTTGGGATTTATTGTCAATTGGCTGGCCAATTTAAAATACGTACAAAAGGAAAAGGTTGCTTATGATAAGAAAATGAAAGACAAAGATTTTGATTGTGTTTTCGTAGCAAAACTGTAAACAAAGGAGGAAGGAAATGTCAACGAAAACTCTAACAGCCGGTGCAAACAGCTTTTAGCCCACAATCCCAAAACTTGTTTACAAAGTGTTTTCGTTGTCGGTCCGAACCTGGTATTATTCGTTCAAACATTGAATAATTCTATTCCTTATTTAGATAATTTTCATTCGAATTAAAAACTTAGTTTCCAGCTCTTAAGAAAACGGTCAAGAGAAAAAATGCAATTATTTCGTGTGCGTGACCACGGAATTTTGACTTCTGATATTTCACAGCCTGTTGACTCACTCTTTTTTGGAACGGGCACATACTTCTTTTTCTAACATGGGTTGCTTTGTGCTCTTTTTGCACAAAGACTTTAGAAAACCTTAAGGAAATTACGCACAAGCAAATTTCTTAGCCATTTCTTGTACGTCATTTGATATGGAGCTTTTTCTTTTCTTGAGAGCTGCATACTGGCCTTAACGCACAACATCCATTTATGATCGACACTGCTTAATCAGGTTTATAGTGTGAGCTCCTTTCAGCAGAAAGGAATCTAAATACTTACTTTAGAACACCGTTCGTTCGATCACATTACGGGCTTTCGCGTTTACTGTTACTACGTTCATGCGACAGAATTCATGAATTCAAAAGTGGTCCCGTTTATGCATAGTTCGCGAATGAAATAAAAAGCTTTGAAGGCAACGCACCAGCAAAGAACGTAGATAATAAGAAGGGACAACTCGTTATAATTGCAGAGAGTGTGAGTAACAGGCGCGTGCCTTCTCTTTTGCCCTAGTACATTTTTTTGATTGGATAAAAAGAGAAGGCAAACCCTGTTACTCTTTCGCTATAATTATAATGATTTGTCCATTCTTATTATCTACGTTCTTTGGCACTAGCGAGAAACTAAACAGTAGGGCTGTGGCTTTTTTGGCCTCCTTTTGAATTTGGAAAACCTGTTGGTACCAGGAAATGAACCATATTATAATTAAATTGGTTTTAATAGTTATATTTTCATTTTAATCTATTTGAATTTATTTTATATTTGAACAATTCCACGTAACTTTTCCAATGTTGTAAATCTTGTTTATTCCGCTCATGGTTTTTAGACTAAAAACATCATAGCCCTAATGCTGTTTGTGGAACGTGGCGTTGCCAGACTTGCACTCCACGACTTCATGAAATGATGCCGAATTCATGGTTAACTTTCGTGTATAATTGAATTCATGAAATGGTGTTTATGCAGCCAATTTTTACCCAAATTTATGAAATGAATTCGTGAATTAGGCTACGCATAAACATAGTATGTGTCTTATGGTGTATTCAAGCTGCAATTAAGAGCGTGGTTACCCACGTGTGTACGTGGCGTAGTGTAGAAGTATGTAGAAACATATCAAGTTTGCTGTTTATAGAAAGAGAGAGGATCAACGTCTACTTCACGGTCATGCGTTGGCACAGTATATACAGTAATAAACCTTTTCGCAGTTTTTTCACCAATTGGTCCCCGAGGAGTACTTTTGGGTTGTGTGCAGCGTTTTCGTTTTGCACGGCAACACTTACTGAGGGGAATTTCGCCTCATGATTAGAAAATGTTCTTTTCGAGGTTAAAATATACATAATTATGTGTTATTTATGAACAAAATTTAGGTTAAATGTAATACTAATCTGTAATGTATGCTGATATTTATGCTTAATGAAGAATAATATCAATAGTTAAGTACATAATTAACGCTTTTGATTTATAAACTGTGAAACTCAAATCCTAATTATAGCACTGAATGGAGTTTTCTTAAATGTAAGTTTAAAATTAAAAAAATGGCCATTGTAAGATTATATTTTTATGAAAAACGTAAATTTTTTGTTATTTTGTGAATTTATCAAGCCAAAATTCTAAATTTCCGAATATATTTAAGTCTTTATTCCAAAAACAAAAAGGTTTGTATAGTTATACAGACCCTAATGCCTGCCAGCGCATCCGCCCAGACAATTCATTAAGCACACCCAAGTTTGAGTGACCATTACCCGGAGCTCCTCAAAAAATACTTAACATCAAAGTATAGAATGTCACGAATATGAATCATT
>NW_023475777.1:0-427 GCF_013731165.1 Rhagoletis pomonella
TTATAACCCTTACTAAGTTGAATTCTCCTTTCTGTGTTGCCGGAAAATGGGTACCGGAAGTATTTTTGCGCAGAACTTCTTTCTGCGTAGGCGGCCTTTGGCCGCGCTTAGGGATTATAACCCTTACTAAGTAGAATTCTCCTTTCTGTGTTGCCGGAAAAGGGGGCCGGAAGTATTTTTGCGCAGAACTTCTTTCTGCGTAGGCGGCCTTCGGCCGCGCTTAGGGATTATAACCCTTACTAAGTAGAATTCTCCTTTCTGTGTTGCCGGAAAAGGGGGCCCGAAGTATTTTTGCGCAGAACTTCTTTCTGCGTAGGCGGCCTTCGGCCGCGCTTAGGGATTGTAACCCTTACTAAGTAGAATTCTCCTTTCTGTGTTGCCGGAAAAGGGGGCCGGAAGTACTTTTGTGCAGAACTTCTTTCTGCGT
>NW_023475777.1:527-3156 GCF_013731165.1 Rhagoletis pomonella
CGCGCTTAGGGATTATAACCCTTACTAAGTAGAATTCTCCTTTCTGTATTGCCGGAAAAGAAGGGCGGACGTATTTTTGAGCAGAACTTTCCTCTGCGTAGACGGCTTTCAGCCGCGCTTAGGGATTAAAACCCTTACTAAGTAGAAGTAAATAATTCATATTAGAAAAAACGAAATGATCCATATGCACACTTTCGTTAGAAAACCGAAATAATGCATGCATGCACAATTTCAGTTCAAAACCGAAATAATGCATATGGCAAATACCGAAATAAAGCATACATGCACAGTTTCGGATGAAAACCGAAATAATGCATATGTGAAAGACGAAGGTATGCATACATGCACAGTTTCGGTTGAAAACCGAAATAATGCATATAACAAAAACCGAAATAATGCATGCATGCACAGTTTCGGTTGAAAACCGAAATAATGCATATGAAAAACCCGAAGTAATGCATACATGCACAGTTTCGGTCGAAAACCGAAATAATGCATATGAGAAAATACCGAAATTATGCATATGCATACTTTCGTTTTAAAAGCGAAATAATGCATATGAAAAAAAACGAAGTAATGCATACATGCACAGTTTCGGTTTAAAACCGAAATAATGCATATGGTAAAAACCGAAATAAAGCATACATGCACAGTTTCGGTTGAAACCGAAATAATGTCTAAATGCACAGTTTCCATATGCGCAATTTCGGTGCCCCAATCCGGAGGGGTGAGATAATATTATTAACCATTTAAAAGTTATGAACAAAAAACTTTTGTTAAATTTCGTTGTTTTCTATGAGCAATTACCACGTCAAAAATGCACTAAATCACCAGTTTCCACTTTTAAAACACTACTAAAACGTTTCCGGTTATTATTTTATGCAAACCAAATCATTTATTCACTTTTATTTTATATATATTTTTTTTTTTTTTGTGACTGGAATCCTTCCCTTCCGAAGATGCCATGGCTTGATTGCTACCCTTACAGTGCCAGATTATTCACGGGTGTGTTGTATTTTACAGAAATCGATGTGATTTATATTGGTTGAGTTTGGAATTTCGTTGTCCTTAGCAGCTGTGGTAGGGTGGAGGTAGTCGTTGACAAGGAGAAATGTATAATTTTATGAGCATTCTTAATCGATAACGATAGATTAGACAAAATGATATGAGATGTATTAGTACATTTGAGTGAATGTTTATGATTGTTGTACATTTTGATGTTGTTCATTGATTGACATGTATATATATGAGAGTAAATGATATTTACATTGATTACATAAAATTGTATTCTTTTATTTTATTTTATTTTTTTTTTTGGCACAGCCTATTTTAAGTCATGACTAGTACATTGTTATGTATTATAAGGGTACTTCTTAAAAATAGATCACATTGTTATGAATGCTAATTTTTAGTTTTCTGAAACCATCTAGTATGATTATTATTACATGGATGGGTGCTTTTGGCTACATATATATATGTATCTAAGCGATTTTTACAATGGTTAGACGCATTGTAATTTTAGTTCAGTCTTAGGATTGCAAATTTGTACTATACTTTTCAATTCTTTTTTTTCCCTATTTTTATTAATTAACAATTAATATTGTTTGAACGTCTCTGAACTCTCTACCTCATATTCTTTTTTTTTTTGACTTTTAAAGCGCTTTGTCAAGTTTGGCTTTGTAAATAAACGAAATAAGTTCTTGAAAATGTTGTGGATTTTTTGTCGTAAGGACTTCGTCTATGTTATTAAATTTTTTAAAAATGTGAAAATCGTCTCTCAGTTGCCTGTATTTGGAGCATTCAAAGATTGCGTGATTTGGTGTATCTATGATGTTATAACTATTACACATGTTTGAAATGTGGCTATGCATCAGGTGTAAAAAGGATTTATTGTACGTGTATCCAGTCATTAGTCTGTTGATGAGTTTGATATCGTAGGGTCTGAGTCCATATTTTTCGGTCTTAAACCACGGTTTCCGTGCAGTAGCCGTAATGCTGTCGATTAGATCTCGGTCCCAGTTGATGCAGTTGTTTTTAACCTCTTGTATAGTTTCCTTCCATAACGTACACCCTATTTTCCTAATGGCTTCCTGGGGTGTTAAATCAACAGTAAGACCTTTGCCATGTACTAGTGCTGTTTTGGCCGCTATATCTGCCTTTTCATTGACATTTATACCTACATGACTTGGTACCCAGTTAATGATTAGTTTATCTATTTCAGAGTTACTAACCTGGTTATGGATTTCGGCTATTAGAAAGTTTTGGGACTGCTTGTGAGTAATCATTTTGACTGCTGCCAAACTATCTGAGAAAATTAAAATTTTTTTTCCATGTATTTTTCTTGGCCAGTTCTATTGCTTGAAGAATAGCTACAATTTCTCCACTAGTGGAGGTGAGATTGTCGTTGATGTTGTATAGGTAGGAAACATTATTGTTAAAGTCATAAACTGCACAGCCGATCTTACCTTCACCAACAGATGCATCAGTGGATATCACTCTAAAACCGTCTTTTTGTGCTAAAGCCTTTTTTTTCCGCATATATAGCCTGCAGCTGTATGTGAGAGTAGTTGTTTTTTGACATATTTAACTCTGAACCCCTAGTTTCTATTTTGAGGCTGTTTTTGTACTT
>NW_023475778.1:0-3155 GCF_013731165.1 Rhagoletis pomonella
ATATGCAAAATAATTTCGCTCTTCTTCTTCTTGTTAAATAGCAAAACATTAAAAATATATATTCAGTTCTTCCCACTCATAGTAAATGGCACACATTTTGTAACAAATTTTTTGGAAAGGAGAGAAAGAGACAAGATGATTATTTTCAAGACAGTAAATCGGACAATAATTTGACGTATGCAGACAATAATTTTGACGTCTTGTGCAAGAAAGAAGAGAAATTCATAACAAAATAACTGTAATAAATAAAGAGACGCTGATGTGTATGTAATTTTATCTCTTCTTTTTTATTTTTAGTTTTTAGTTCAAATAGCTCGCGCGAAATGCGTATTTCTGCAACTTATTATTCAACGGGAGGATGGTTCCGTGCGCAGAAGTGGAAAACTTTTGACTGCCATTCACCTGGGAGTGGCCAGAAGAGATTCTTCTGCGTACGGTTCAAATCGCAGCTCACGACGTCCGGATATTTATATCCACGTATCCTCTGGGTAGCAACCAAACACCAGTTTGGGAGCGAGCTAAAGTGAGAAGGCATAAAACCTCGCGTGCGCTGGCATGAACCAAAAATACAAGATCACGCCTTCTTCTTAGTAGCCCGTTATAATCGCATTTAGGAAAAAAGTTGGGTGACATTAGCCGTTTGTTTTCATTTGTTCGTTGTTTACAACTTGGTGGTGGCTTTTTATTGCAATTTTCTTAATTTTCGCTTGTGACAACGTGTGCGCACATAAGGTAAAGAATAATTTAACATAACGACATGATTTATAGAAGAATTTGCATAATAAAAATGATTATTCATGCGTTCAACAATTACGCGTTTTTTTTTGTTCTCTTCGTTGTTTACTTCTTACAACAAAGATGGCGTCGAGATTTCAACAGCTTGAAAATAACTTTTTTCTTTCTTTCGGGAAGGCGTGATCTTGTGTATTTCGTTCATGGTTTGGGTCCCGCCACATTAAAACCCGGCCCAAAAAACAGCCTCCCTTTTTCTGATGACGACCACGGCAAACGTATAAAGGACTATAATTTAAGGGTATGCACCTGGAATATCCGGACCCTTAATGGGGAAGGTGCCTCTGCCCGGCTGGTTGATGTCCTCGGAAAGACAAAGGCTGACATCGCCGCCATCCAAGAAATGCGATGGACGGGGCAAGGAAAAGTAAGCGTGAAGCCTTGCGACGTCTACTACAGTTGCCACGTAAAGTAGCGCAAATTCGGTGTTGGATTCGTGGTAGGAGCGAGACTCCGTCGCCGAGTACTGGCGTTCACCCCGGTGGACGAACGTCTTGCCACAATCCGCATCAAAGCTAGATTCTTCAACATCTCGCTCATCTGCGCCCATGCCCCGACGGAAGAGAAGGATGAGGCGTCCAAGGATCTCTTCTATGAGCGCTTGGAACGTACATATGAGCGCTGCCCCCGACACGATGTCAAAATCGTGCTTGGCGATTTTAATGCCAAGGTGGGCAAGGAAGGGATCTTTGGCGCCACTGTCGGAAAATTCAGCCTCCACGACGAAACGTCCGATAACGGACTGAGGCTGATCGACTTCGCCGGGGCCCGAAATATGGTAATATGTAGTACAAGGTTCCAGCATAAGAACATCCACCAAGCAACATGGCTGTCTCCTGAACGAAAAACGAGAAACCAAATCGATCATGTTGTGATAGACGGAAGGCCTACTTCAAGCGTTTTGGACGTACGTACACTCCGAGGGCCAAACATCAATTCGGACCACTATCTTGTTGTAGCCAAGATACGCACCCGCCTCTGTGCAGCAAAAAATGTGCGCCCAACAATGCTAGGAAAGCTTAACGTCGAAAAGCTGCAATCATAATAGATCCGACATACGCGAGCAGTGGAACCACATTTCCCGATCATTAAGTACCGCCGCCGAAGAAGCAGTTGGATTTCAGCGAGCCCGAAAGAACAACTGGTACGATGAGGAATGTCAAGAAGCCGCAGAGAAAAAAGATGCCGCCTACAGGGCCACGCTGCGATCGGGCGCAACGCGAGCCATGTGGGACCGTTATAGGGAACTGAAGAAGGAAGCGAGACGTATTTGCCGCAATAAGAAGAGAGAGGCCGAAATACGTGAGTGCGAAGAGCTTGAGATGCTGGCCGACAGGAAGAACGCCCGAAAATTCTACCAGAGGGTTAGGCGACTTACGGAAGGTTTCAAGACCGGGGCGAACTCCTGTAAGAACAACAATGGCGACCTAGTGACCGATGTCCAGAATATACTTAAATTGTGGAGGGAACACTTTTATAACCTACTGAATGGTAGCAGCGCTGAAAGTAGTGAGGAAGACGAACCCGAGTCCCCAGTCGATGATGATGGAGTAGCTGTCCCACCGCCTGACTATGACGAGGTACGAATAGCGATTACGCGGCTGAAAAACAACAAAGCCGCTGGAGCTGACGGCCTGCCAGCCGAGCTATTCAAGTACGGCGGCGAGGAGCTGATGAGGTGCATGCATCAGCTCGTATGCAGAATATGGTCAGATGAACGCATGCCCGACGACTGGAATTTAAGTGTGCTCTGCCCAATCCACAAGAAAGGCGACCCCGCCATACGCGCCAACTACCGTGGAATCAGCCTTCTAAGCATAGGTTACAAGGTCTTGTCGAGCGTATTGTGCGAAAAACTGAAGCCCACCGTCAACGAGCTGATTGGACCTTATCAGTGTGGCTTTTAGGCCTGGAAAATCCACCATAGATCAGGTATTCACAATACGCCAAATCTTGGAAGAGACCCGCGAGAATAGGATCGACACACACCATCTATTTGTCGATTTCAAAGCCGCTTTCGACAGCACGAAGAGAAGTTGCCTTTATGCCGCGATGTCTGAATTTGGTATCCCCGCGAAACTAATACGGCTGTGTAAAATAACGTTGAGCAATACCACCAGCTCCGTCCGAATAGGGAAGGACCTCTCCGAGCCGTTTGATATCAAACGAGGTTTCAGACAAGGGGACTCCCTTTCGTGTGATTTCTTTAATCTGATGTTGGAGAATATAATAAGAGCCGCAGAACTGAACCGCTCAGGCACAATACTTTACAAGGGCGTACAATTGCTGGCGTATGCCGACGACATCGATATTATCGGTAAAAACAAGGGCTACGTCTGTTCTGCCTTCTCGGGATTGGATAG
>NW_023475779.1:0-3155 GCF_013731165.1 Rhagoletis pomonella
AAGCTGTTTTAGAGAGTGCAAAAAGACAAAGCAGAAAAACAAAAAAAACCTAGAAGGGAGCTAAGATTATCATGCTCTCTCTTAAATTACTTTACTTTGACCTTGAACTTGAAATTGAAATAATGCACGTCTTAGAAAGACAAAAAAAAATATTAGGAACAACGAAAAATGTATGTCACAAGTTCAACGTTGAGGGAGATTAGTTTTAGTCCATGTGGGCTACAACATGACACCAAAGAAAAGCAGGTAAGTTATACTTCTGAAAGGGTAAGTAAAAGCTAAGATGATATTTTATATAACAGCTAATGAATATGGTATTATAACTAGTACTTTTAAGGTTTTAACACTTTTTACATAATGGATAATCTTTGTAATTCAGTTCACTTTACACTTCATAGGTAAGTATCCTAAGGTATGTAAGTATTTAGTTATATCTTTTTCGTTTCTTTTTAGTTATTACATTTAATTGTCTTTTCTTTTCTTTAGGTTTAGGTAAGGGATTGCACGTGCATGTGGGGAATACATTAGATTGGAGTTGACTTCGAAGAATGACTCGAAATTCCAATTAAATTTTCGCAAACAATTAATTATTAATTTACTCAAAGTACTCAGAAAACGAATTATAAATAATTATAAAACTCATTATGTCAGGAATATTTTGATGATCATATCCACTATATGTCGCAAAATCTCGGTCTCCGGCACGTGGTCCTTCAAGCGATCGAGAAAGCGCTGGCTCCGAAAAAAACAGAGTTGGTTATCCGCAAATCCAGAGGTCAGGATGAAAATCTGAGTAGCTTCGGTGGGCTAGCAATAATCGTAGAAGCGGATTTCGAAAAACGCAAACTTTTCTCTCTTTTTTTCTACTTTATTACACGTAATTGATTTTTATTTTATTCTTTTTTTTTTTAACACCGAGACTGTGCACGCGTTCAGCTAGCTAACCACCAGAAAAAGGAAAGAAAGATCGTCGCGGAAGTTGATCTTAAGCAGCGTACTTTCCCGCTACGGTATCGGTAATTCGTGATTGAATGTCATATGTCCAGCTGGACCTTAGGGAAGTATGCAAGCTGTGTTTAGTGTGAATAACGAGTACAGTGGTGGCGCGTAATATAAGGGAGTTGAATTTAAAAGTATTGAAACAAAAATTCTGGGAATAAAAATAAAAATTAGGAAACGCGTAAATAAGGGTATAAGAAACTCATGTTATACTCACGGTACACATTTTACATAGCCGTATGAATTTTGAGGGGATGCCAAATTCAGACTTAGCGGCGTATAGGCAACTCCTTTTAGTGCTGTCAAAAGCGGCTTTAAAGTCGACAAATAGGTGGTGAGTGTCGATCCTTTTCTCGCGGGTCTTTTCCAAGATTTGGCGTATTGTGAATATCTGGTCTATGGTGGATTTGCCAGGTCTAAAGCCACACTGATAAGACCCAATCAGTTCATTGACGGTGGGCTTCAGTCTTTCACACAATACGCTCGATAAGACCTTGTAACCTATGCTTAGAAGGCTGATCCCGTGGTAGTTGACGCGAATGGCGGGGTCGCCCTTTCTGTGGATTGGGTAGAGCACATTTAAATTCCAGTCGTCGGGCATGCGTTCATCTGACCATATTCTGCACAAGAGTTGATGCATGCACCTTATCAACTCCTCGCCGCCGTACTTGAATAGCTCAGCTGGCAGGCTGTCAGCTCCAGTGGCTTTGTTGTTTTTCAGCCGCGTTATTGCTATACGTACCTCGTCATAGTCAGGCGGTGGAACGTCGACTCCGTCATCATCGACTGCGGGATCGGGTTCTTCTTATCCGCAGCTTTGCGTGCTGCTACCATTTAGTAGGACGGAAAAGTGTTCCCTCCATAATTTAAGTACGCTCTGGATATAAGTTACTAGGTCGCCATTATTGTTCTTACAGGAGTACGCCCCAGTCTTTAAACATCCCGTAAGTCGCCTAACTCTCTGGTAAAATTTTCGGGCATTCTTCCTGTCGGCTACCATTTCAAGCTCTTCGCACTCACGTATTTCGGCCTCTCTCTTCTTATTGCGGCAAGTACGTCTCGCTTCCCTCTTCAGATCCCTATAGCGGTCCCACATAGCGCGTGTTGCGCCCGATCGCAGCGTGGCCCTGTAGGCGGCATCTTTTTTGTCTGCAGTTTCTTGACACTCCTCATCGTACCAGTTGTTCTTTCGGGCTCGCTGAAATCCGACTACTTCTTCGGCGGCGGTACTTAATGAGCGGGAAATGTGGTTCCACTGCTCGCATATGTCGGTTTGTTGAAGAGTGCTCTCTGAGAGCAGGTGTGAGAGTCGAGTAGCGAAAGCGCTGGCTGTCTGTTGTGATTTCAGCTTTTTGACGTTAAGCTTTCCTTGCATATTTGGGCGCACATTTTTTGCTGCTCTGAGGCGGGTGTGTATCTTGGCAGCAAGAAGATAGTGGTTCGAGTCGATGTTTGGGCCTCGGAGTGTGCGTCCATCTAAAACATGATCGATTTGGTTTCTCGTTTTTCGATCCGGAGACAGCCACGTAGCTTGATGGATCTTTTTATGCTTGAACCTAGTACTGCATACTACCATATTTCGGGCCCCGGCGAAGTCGATCAGCCTCAATCCGTTGTCGGACGTTTCGTCGTGGAGACTGAATTTTCCGACGGTGGTTCCAAAGATCCCTTCCTTGCCCACCCTGGCACTGGAGTCGCCAAGCACGATTTTGATATCATAACGGGGGCAGCGCTCGTATGTGCGCTCCAAGCGCTCATAGAAGAGATCCTTGGATGCCTCATCCTTCTCTTCCGTCGGGGCATGGGCGCAGATGAGCGAGATGTTGAAGAATCTCGCTTTGACGCGGATTGTGGCTAGACGCTCGTCCACCGGGGTGAACGACAATACTCGGCGACGGAGTCTCTCTCCCACCACAAATCCAACACCGAATTTCCGCTCCTTTACATGGCAGCTGTAGTAGACGTCGCAAGGCCCCAGACATTGCTTGCCTTGCCCCGTCCAACGCATTTCTTGGATGGCGGTGATGTCAGCTTTTGTCCTTACGAGGACATCAACCAGCCGGGCAGAGGCACCTTCCCCATTAAGGGTCCGGACATTCCAGGTGCATTCCCTCAAATCGTAGTCCTTTAAACGTTTGCCGTGGTCGTCATCATAA
>NW_023475780.1:0-3155 GCF_013731165.1 Rhagoletis pomonella
GGGAATTGCATTGCGTCGCTTTGGGGTTATCGACAGAAAATTGAAAGGCAAAACTGTGAAGGAGATATATGTAGAATTCATGAGGGATTATGACAGCTTGGATCATATGAGCATGGTTACAGAACAGATGGTATATCACATACCGCATCATAATCTAACAAAGAAATTTCGGGTGGTATTTGATGCCAACAGCCGGATTCGAAATTTCGCCATCGCTAATTTTGGTCGCCAAAAATTTCCAAACGAGTAGCAGACGCGCGTAACAACACGCAACATCTAGTTACATGCCCCTCATACTGCCAGATTTGGTTCATTATACATTGCAGCTATTACTTTTCCTTGCTGTATACTTTTAGGTCCACTGCTTTTCATTAAGACAATTTTGGCGATGAAAAATTAGTGTAGCGATTGTCAGAATTCCATTGCAGTTGTAGGACAGATAAAGGGATCTCTCTTAACGAGGCGCAGATGCTTGGAGAGAAATTGCAATGATACATACATGACATTGTTATACGATTTCGCAGACATAAAGTTGTTCCGACAAGCAAATATAAGTAATGGAATCTACAGAGAATATTTTGGAGAGGTGGTTATTACATACGGTATGACTTCAGGAACGAACGACACAAGATCACGCAAGAACAAGAGAATGAAAAAGGTCGATCTTTTGAGCGGGTTCTACGCCATCCTGTTTCGCTGGAAAACGAGCGAAAAGTAAACAAAGCAAAGAATACAACGAAAACCAAAAATTAACCAAAGCTATTGTCAGCCACATTAAACATACAATATAGGTAAAATTATTCATTAAAATGCTTTAAAACCGTGTTGTCATGTTGGATGAACTCTTCTTTTGTTAAAGAAAAGTATAAAGTAGTGGTGCTTGTGATGTAAACAAATGGTCAGCTGACAAGCCCGGTTTCACAAACTTTTTTCTCAAAACCAGTTACAAATACGAAGCGTTCCTGCGTGATCTTGTATTTTTGTTTCATGGTATTACTTCCTCAGCGCACAATGCGGTGCGTGCAGGCTTTACAGCGTGCCAGTGATGCTTCTGCAGAATATTCAGAAACGGCCAAGATTATTAAGAATGACTTTTACTTTGATGATTGTTGTTCTGGTGGCTACTATTGCCATAGCACAAACCGTCGGCAAGATATTACTGAATATTGGCCACATTAATTGTATGGGCTGTTATCAAGAATGACAGAATACAAGATTGCGCCTATGAGAGAGGATTTTTGAGCGTAATTTTTGCGTGACGTCATCTTGGTGCAATTGCGAGAGAAATACCAAAACGCATGGAAAAATATGCAAACAATGCAGAAAAATGTGTTAATCTTAATATTACATGGGCCAATTTTGCAGGAATCAATAAATATACAAAGATTGATTAATGAGGAACACGTTGCAATAAGTTTGGACATGTAGCCCTTTAGGTAAGTACGATTTTTAGCACATGAAAAAATTCATGTATTAACAGTGTTTGCAATTTCATGTAGACCAAAAAGAAGGAGTGCAGCAAAGTGAATTTTTGGTCTCGCCCAAAGCAAACATTGTAAAAAGCCATGCAGAGTGCATATTTATATTTGTGGACTCCACAGCTTTGATTTGACGACTTTTGTACCGTTTCTGAGAGGATGCATGAGTGTGGCTTTTTTGGAAACAAATATTCTATGTAAGTAAAACATAATTTAAGCTGAACTTATAAATGTATAATAATTTGGGCACTGTTTTGTATTAGGTAGCGCCTGGCCACCTTATCCACTGGTGCATTACCCCATACCAGCACTAAAAAGAATCAGGTACTAACAAAAATAATGAAGTTCATGTATCTTTTTACTGTAGAAACTGCTTTTGTATGTATGCCATTGCCAGCAAACTAAACCAGCAACTGTCTACATTCACCATGGATATATACCTACTAGAATTCACCAAGGAAAAGCCAACATAGTACCATGTAGAAGCTCATAGCTCATACACATAGCACAAAGCTCGATTTGGTGTCTAATGCATCTCCTCGCCGGCAGAACTGCTTCAATTTTTTCGCCCGGTTTGCGTCCGTAGGAAACGAAAAAAATATATATATCACACGCTTTCCTTCTGTTTTCACTATTACATTTTGCCACTGCACACTTCATTTTCCTTTGTAATGGCTCAATATTTGTTTAAAATCACGCAGAAATATTAACGCACAAAAATTAAAATTGTTATTTGGTTTTCTCGTATGCTCACAATCAACAATTGCACCAAGATGACGTCACGCACACAGCTGATTCTGTCAAAATCACAAAAAGCGGATTAGCGGTACCGCGATAGGCGCAATCTCTATTTCTCTCAATGTTATCACTTAATCGAAATGCTTACATTTTATACCGTCGCATACATAACGAAAAAAATATTCAGCCTTATCGTGAGTTTCGCTCGAAAACAATTTCGCCAATTTTTTTCATCCACGAAAAGTGAACCGGTTTGGGGAAAATGAAACTCGTGATAAGGCTAATTGACTCGAGCAGGCTAAGGCTAATTGACTCCGAAAAGAAATTGCAACCGGTATTGTCGCATTCAAAGAAAAACGTCCGGTGGGACGCCCAACTGTCCAAAACTCACCACAAGCTAGCGCTTTTCAAGGTAAGAAAACTAAACACCCTCTAGAAGATATCCGATATGATGCACTTGACCACTGTCCGGTTTGGGGAAGCCATTATTCTTTATAGATCCTGTGCTTTTTGCTTGTTCCGGCAGCTTTTTGATACGTTTTGATACGTGACACGTAACGGAATCGCAGAAAACCCCGTATAAAAAGAATATAAATGCTAACAGCGATGTTAGCGAAGTAACTTGAACAACGCGCGATAAAGATAAAAAGGCAGATACATGTTGGAAAAAAAATAAACTTTTCTGGTTAAACAAAAAAAGAAGGCAAACAATTCAACATAACAGATAAAAATTAAGTTTTACGTATTTTAAAAATCGAAATCCAAGTTTGCCTTGCATTTATCTAGCGCCGTTGTTGGAATATTGCGTAAACAAAATTTCCAATATATATATATTTTTCCGATAAAATAGAAAAGTTGAGAAACAAAAAAACTAGAAAAATAGTAAGAATCGATTGAAGGGGTTGGAATCAAAAGGATCTAAGTAGATCTGACATTTTT
>NW_023475781.1:0-3155 GCF_013731165.1 Rhagoletis pomonella
GATATACATATTAAAATGAACCGAACTCGCCGGCAGCGTAACGAAACTCCACAAGAATATTATTTTAAAATGGTTTCGATTGGAAAAAAAGGTGGGATTTCTGAGTCCGGTATCGCGCGTTACATTGTAAATGGCATTAACGATTCAGATCTGCGTAAAAAGATCTCGAATGAATACGAAAACTGTAATAAGTTGTTACGCGATATTCAAAATTATTCAGTGTATAATGAAGTAAAATACGAACCGCTTAACTATAAACCGAAAATCGTCGAAAATATTGCTACATATAAAAAACCAATCGAAAAATGTTGATGAACGCGGAATATCAACAAACGCTAAAGTAGGTGAACGTGAAATACCTAAATCGATAAAATGCTATAATTGTTTAAAAGCGGGACATATTTCAATAAATTGCCCACAGCCGCAGCGAGCGGAAAGATGTGAAACGTGTAACCGTACAGGCCATAAAGCAGCAAATTGTAAACAACCAAAAGATAAAACGAATTCAAATACTAAAGTAAATAAAATTAATGACGATGAAATCAATAAAGCTAATTTAACTAAAGAAATTAAAGTCAACGGGCACGAAACAAAAGCCATAATAGACTCGGGTAGTGTGTGTTCACTAATCCGTCGTTCAGTAGCAATGAAAATTGGTAAAACTGTAAATTGTGCGCGGGTGTTGCAAGGATTTGCAGGTGGCACTTACGAATGCACCGCGAAAATTTTAGTTTCACTCGAAATTGATAACGATCGGCATCAAGCAGAATTATTGGTGGTTGATAACGACCACATCGATGAAGATGTGTTGGTTGGCAGAGACGTATTCTGTCAAAATGGCAAACGACTGGTGATCGAAAATGATAAGTGTACGGTTGAAAAATTAGAAACAATATCGAATATCTCAGTGGATGAACGTTCCAAATTAAAATCTATCATACAAGCAAACCGCGATGTCTTTGCTGAAACTATATCGGAATTAGGTAAATGCACAGTATCGAAAATGAATATTAAACTAACCGACGATAAACCAATATGTATGAAACCATATAGAGTGCCATTTGCTAAACGTAAAATAGTGTCTGATATCGTGTCTGAACTGTTATTAAATGAAATTATTCGAGAATCTGATTCACCTTACGCATCTCCGGTGGTATTGGTGGAAAAATCAAATGGTGAATCTAGATTATGCATAGACTATAGGTGTCTAAATAGAATTACGGAGAAAAACCCATATCCCATGCCAATAATCGACGAACATTTTGCACAATTATCCGGTAATGAATATTTTACAACTTTAGACTTAAGGATGGGATACCACCAAATAGAGGTGGAAGAAACATCGAAGAAATTCACTGCCTTTGTAACAACGGATGGCCATTACGAGTACAACCGGATGCCATTCGGTCTTGTAAATGCACCTTCCGTGTTTCAAGAAGTAATGAATAAAATAGCCGCGAGAATGAATCCTGGTGAAATACTAGTATACTTGGACGATGTTATAATTCCAAGCAAATCGGTGAACGAAGGCCTATCGCGTTTAACAAAGCTTTTAAAACTTTTACGAGAAAGTGGACTAAAATTACGTTTTACGAAATGCAAGTTTCTTTCGGAAGAAATAAATTATCTAGGCCACGTTATAAATAAAAAACGGTATTAAGCCGGGTGAAAACAAAATAACTGCGATTAAAAACTTTAATGTACCGAATAATATTACCGAAACTAGACGTTTTTTAGGGTTAACCGGGTTTTTTCGAAAATTTGTGCCCGAATACGCGCTGATTTCAAAACCCATTACGAAACTCCTCGCAAAAACAAATGAATCTTTTAAATGGGGTCAAGATCAACAATGTGCATTTGAAGATTTGATCGAACGCCTAAGCAACGCTCCTGTTCTCGCGTTGTACGATAGGATGGCCGAGCATGAGGTACACACCGACGCATGTAGTGTCGGCCTGGCCGGTGTGTTACTTCAGTCCAACGACAACAAAGCATGGAAACCTGTATTTTATTTTAGTAGACATTGTACTCCGGTAGAAAGTAAATACCACGCTTATGAGCTCGAGGTGCTCGCCGTAGTTGAGTCCCTCGAACGATTTCGAATGTATGTTTTGGGGAAAAAGTTTAAGTTGGTGACGGATTGCTCCGCTATAGCAAAAGTCAAAGCAAATAAAGAGCTAAAATCCCGAATTTCCCGATGGTGGATGAAACTCTTAGAGTACGACTTCGACACCGTTCATCGTCAAGGAACCCGTATGGCTCATGTCGACGCTTTGAGCCGCGCACCAGATCAGCCTCCGAACGATGTCGAAACGGCCGGACTGGTCATGAAAGTTACTGCTACGTCCGACGACTGGCTGTTAACTATGCAGCTGCAAGACCCAATGTTAACATCGCTGGTAAGTGTTCTGAAGAAAGAGAAAATATCCGATCAAGAAACCCAGATCCGGAAAGATTACGAATTAAAAGATCATCGATTATATCGTCGCACCGAAGAAGGTTTACGTTTTGTGGTACCAAACTCCGTACGTTGGAGAATCGTTCACTCTTGTCACGACGACATGGGACACTTTGCTGCCGACAAAACAATTCAACGAATAAGATCACATTTTTGGTTTCCGAAAATTCGCAAGTACGTTAAAGATTACTTAGCAGCATGCCCAAATTGTTGCTATAATAAATCACGCCACGGTATGTCAGAGGGTAGACTACATTATAGCGAACCTGAACCCATACCATTTCGAGTTCTTCACATAGATCATCTGGGACCTTTCATAAAAAGCAGCCGAGGTAATTGCTATATTTTATCAATATCCGATGCATTCTCAAAGTATTTGGTTGTTAAGCCGGTACGAAACACGAAAACTGCTCCAGTAATAAACGCCTTAAACGAGATGACAAGTTATTTTGGGTTGCCTGCCAAAATAATCAGCGACCGAGGTACCGCTTTTACCTCTAAACAATTTGAACAGTACTGTAACGTGAATTGCATTCAACATGTTAAAAACGCCGTACGTACGCCGAGAGCCAACGGTCAGGTTGAGCGAGCTAACCAAACAATTTTGACTTATCTTCGAACAACAACCGAGAAACCGAAAGAGTGGGATGGTATACTGCGTAACGTCCAGTGGTCTATCAACTCACAACGAAACGAT
>NW_023475782.1:0-3155 GCF_013731165.1 Rhagoletis pomonella
TGGCTCAATGGGGAAATTAGCAATCAAATACGCGAGAAAAAGAAAGCATGGAAGAGAGTAAGAGAAGGAACACGAATGTCAAATTACAAAAGACTGTATGCACAGGTGAGAAAAGCTCGCAAAAGAGCAAAACAAGAAACGTGGAAACTTTTCGTCAACTCACTAAACCCAACGCTAGATGCCAGAACACTTTGGAGTAAAGTAAAGCGAATCGGATCTAATTCCATCTCTAACTTTCCTCCAATATTTACAAACAATACCGTAATCTCGCACCCAGCACAAATAGCCAACCATTTCGAAAGAGTGTGGACCCAGTAGATAATTTCATGAGTTAAAAGTCCTTCCGAAAGGCCTTCCTGAGAATCAAGAGGCCTTCCACTCTACATTCCTTTCCCCTTTCTTTTTTGTATGGAGTGGCACAAATTGAAGGGCTTCCTCTTTCGCTACCCATAGAAGGCCTTCCAAAAGGGCTTTTATAGGACGTACCACAGAAGGCATTTTGGAGGAGTTCTTTAAAGTTGCTTCTTTAATTTATAAAAATCATACATCTTTGAAGTATTTGCTTAAGGTTTTTATCAAATATGTGTTATTGTAACTTAAAATTTTTATTGGAATTCATTTGTAATGTTAAATAATATAAATTTATGCATTCGCGTAAATTGTAAATGGATAAGCCCTTCTAGAAGGCGTGCAAGGAACGTCCATAAACCTAGCTGACCCAAGTCGCCAAAAATCAATAAAAATTAGCTAGGAATTAGGTGTCTTTTAGGTGTTAATTAGGGCCTCCAAAATTAATTTAGGTGTTCCTTTGGTTTCCGAGAAATTCGCAAAAATGTGTGGGTCAGCTAGGTTTACGTAAACCTCGGAAACCAATAGAGCTACTAAATTAGTTTTAGTGGCGTTGAAGAACACCTAAAAGGCACCTAATTCCAGCATATATCTGGAAAATTTAAAACCTAAATTTAACGATGGGTCAGCTAGGTTTACGTAAACCTAGCTGACCCACACATTTTTGCGAATTTCTCGGAAACCAACGGAGCTACGAAATTAGTTTCGGTGGCGTTGAAGAACACCTAAAAGACACCTAATTCCTGCATATATGTATCTCGAAAATTAAAAAAAAAAAATTTAAGATTGTTCAGCTAGCTTAACAGCGCTGAGCTAGCTGAAAACCACATTTTTGCGAATTTCTAGGAAACCAATGGAGCTACTAAATTGGTTTTAGTGGCGTTGAAGAACACCTAAAAGACACCTAATTCTAGCATATATTTGGAAAATTTAAAACCTAAATTTAACGATGGGTCAGCTAGGTTTACGTAAACCTAGCTAGCTTAACAGCGTACACCTAAAAGACACCTAATTCCTGCATATATGTATCTCGAAAATTAAAAAAAAAAAATTTAAGGTTGTTCAGCTAGCTTAACAGCGCTGAGCTAGCTGAAAAACACATTTTTGCGAATTTCTCGGAAACCAATGGAGCTACTAAATTGGTTTTAGTGGCGTTGAAGAACACCTAAAAGACACCTAATTCTAGCATATATTTGGAAAATTTAAAACCTAAATTTAACGATGGGTCAGCTAGGTTTACGTAAACCTAGCTGACCCACACATTTTTGCGAATTTCTCGGAAACCAAAGGAACACCTAAATTCATTTTGGAGGCCCTAATTAACACCTAAAAGACACCTGATTCCTAGCTAATTTTTATTGATTTTTGGCGACTTGGGTCAGCTAGGTTTATGGACGTGTGCAAGGAAGTACTTTTTCAGCCGTTCTTGGGTAGGGATCTTTGGATGCCTTCACTTAAGACGACCTACCTAAATTATCTTCTGGGGAGCTCAGTAGGTTCAAATGATAGCTTCAACGGCAGCATTGTACAAGAAAAGACGAACATTAGCGCCGACAATTGGAGAAACTGTAAAGCGGACCTCAACTATACGCTTGACCCCATGGCGCTTCTGGAATTAAACCTGGCTCTCAAAAGCTCTAAGGGAAACACACCTGGGAAGGACAAAATAACCTACGGAATGATAAAAAACTCATCGACCACTTTCAAAAGAAGGTTGTGCGAACTTTATATCAAAATGTTGAAAACAGGAATTTACCCATACCAAAGATAGGGAAAAATCAGAATTCAAGCGAAGGATATCGTCCCATCTCCTTGCTGCCTGTCCTGTCGAAAATCTTCGACAAAATAATCACCCTCATTGCGAGAGTCGTGTCGAATGCAAGTCGTTTTTCGAGAGTCGAATCGTATCGAAAATGTCACGTCATTGCCTAAAATTTCCACTCGACTAGTGTATTAAAACGGAAGAACTTGGCAGCACTGTATAGTTTCGAGTAGTTGTCGAGGCGTACAATTTAGCCTAATTTACGACTTACGCAATGAGGCTGAATAACACGAAGGTTATGGAAAGCGTGCGACAAAAATATGCTTACAAATCCAACACGCATACATGGAGAATCATGGCGTACATACGCTTTGCCATCTACTCGAAACAGAAATCAAGAAGAGTCTAAATAGCCAAAAGCACTGCATAGCGTTTCGGAAGATCTTGAAAAAAGCATTCGATAGGGTAATATCAACACATGTTCTGAAGGAACTACATGACTGGGGCCTACCAAAATCTTCTTAAAATTAACATTATCGTTCCTCTCCCACAAAAGAATAGACGTGAAAGTAGACGGCTACTTGTCCAGAAATTGCAAGCTTGACAATGGGACTCCACAAGGCTCTCCCTTTTCGGTATTTCTCTTAAAGCTTACAGACTAAAAGCATATATGCAGACAACATCTTCGCATTATCTTCTGGCACACCAGAAGAGGTATGTCTGAGCCTGAACGCACTAGATAAGAAAATACACGAACAAAACTGAGGTGTTACATATATGCAGAAAGAGAAATTGCAATGCATCCTCAATTAAACTGAGAAACCTTAATATCGAGCTAAAAACCAAAACTTTTGCAAGAAACCTCTTATGGAACGCCCATATAAAAACGATTAAAACAAAACTTAGTAGTGTACATAACTTACTCGAAGTAATATGCACAAGAAAAAAGGGACCGCAGATTGAAACAGCACTTAATATATGCCGATCAGGAGTAGTACAACACTGCATCACCCTATATGGACACACCTCTGAGGTTAACAAAAAC
>NW_023475783.1:0-3155 GCF_013731165.1 Rhagoletis pomonella
AAAAAAATTTCCAGAAGTGGTGGAAGTTATAGAAAAGTTGTAAATTTAGGGAAACTTTCACAAGAAAATCTTCGTATCAATTGTGTGCTGCTATAACAAGGCGGTTGTTGTTGTTGTTGTAGAGGCAACATCTTTGCGGATGTTCATCTATGCTTTAATGACAATTGCTAAATATTCAACGTTGCTGGAACTTACAGAAGAACACATTTTACAAATGAAGACAATAACTAAACCTCATCGCCACTACATAGTCAGCATATTGAAAATATTTTGGCGATGGTTAAGAACGATCCCAAAAGTACAAAAAGTCACTATGGAGTAAATTAAAAAATTTCCTATGATTACAGCCGATCTAGGAGTAGAAATTTCCCTACAACGGTTGGCAGGTAAACAAACACACAGAAGTAGCCCCCATCGATCAATGAAAATGAGTACTGGTCTATAATAAAATCGTATCTGGATTCACTAACGGCATCTTTACAACTACGCTTTTACAATGAAAATACTCGAGCTGTTTCGCTGTCTGGATTGTACCCATTGTATTCGATTAAAGCTCTACCCAGTATTGCAGCGGACGACGACAAGCGGTCGACGGTTAACCGCTGTGAAAACGAAAACTCAAAGGCATATGGCAGCGTTTTTAAAACCGACGTTTTTCGGTTGATTTAAATGTATTTATATTTTTGCTGACCATCGTGGACGGCACAATGTTGATTGTAGTAATTTTTCTTATTTGCACAAGTTGCCAATGTTTTCATACTTTTTTTTCTTCCAGAAAATCTACATATGTACATGCACGTACCGAAAAAAATATTTAATTTGAATGATAATTTTCAGCACTTGTGTTTAGTCTGACGGATTTCACTGCGTCAACTGTTCAGATGTTCACTTACCGGCAACCGCTTCACCGTCGTCCGCAGTAATTCTGGTTAGAGCTTAAATGTTCCAGAGAAAAGGTACAAAAGAGCGCGAAGCATTTTCAACAGATTTATGATCTAGTTATGGGCAGTGAACTCATTCTCTGGTACAATTTGTGTATGTAAGAAAGGGAAAAAGAACTTGTCCGAAGAAGATTTGAAATATGTTGAAATTGTAGATTTATTTAATGAAGAAAACGAATTTCTACCAATGATAGATAGGTGTATTTCCATTTTGAGCGCTTTTCCATGCCCATCAGCGGGTCGATCGTTTAGTCCGACAGTGTTGATATACGCATACGCCAGCAGCATCGTTCTTTCGCTGAATATCGTGTAGCTGCGTTTCAGATTAGCAGTGCTTCATACGCTTTCCAGTATCTGATTGACAGACCCATAAGAGTGGTCAAATCAGAAAGAATCTATAAAAAGTTAGCTACAAGTACCAAAAAAGTTTTTGATTTTCCGTATAGCTGTATCTTTTGCTTAACTGCATTAAAATATGCATCGAACGCGAATGCAAATAAACGAAATGTTCTTTATACAGATTTCCAAAATTTTTTTATAAAAATTATTGCATTACTCTTTTTTTATCTTATCGCATACAGAGTGTCATCATGAAAACGAGATGCGTCCGCGTGATCCCATACGTTGTCGTGAATGTGGCTACCGCATCATGTACAAGAAGCGTACAAAGCGCTGTAAGTATACCATTTATTTCATTAAAAGTATGTATTATCAAATATGCAAATCTTAATTATAATAATAGAGCGTAATTGTTGTTTTCGTACAAATCGAAAGTGGGTAATTTCTAAGCACTTACGACTTTTTTCTTAATAGAGAGTCTACTCGAAATTAACAATTCACAAAGTTAATAGCCATATCTTCACCCTTATGCCAGAAGCATGACTGTGCAAATTTACAAATTTGTAATTTATTGGGTTGACTTGATTAACCCTTGGATGTTCATGTTATACCAAAACCCAGAATACCATGCGTACACGGAAACCACATACCCTACAATGTCAGTTACAAGAATGTTGAGTTAAGTCTCGTTAAAAAATCTTTTGTTTACACATTCATGATTTTGGCATACGGGGACGATATGTGAGTGAACTCTCTGCGAAGCCACCTTTTACTGAAGTGCAGGTACACACAAACTTGTATTGGTACCGTGTTTCGCGTAGACAAAGTAATATAAAAGTTTAGATTTATACGGAAATCAGACTGTTTGCAAATAATTAATTTAATCTTTATTTAAAATCAATTCAACGATATCACTCTAAATTTAATTTTATATATTTTTCTTTCAGTGGTTGTTTTCGATGCCCGTTAATATCCGCATCGTTCAATGATGAATTAAATATTAGAATTTTAAGTGAATCCTTTATTTAGAAATAAAATATAGCATACGAAAAATGTCCGATGTGGTTTTTTTCTTAGTTCTCTAACTAATTTTAGGTATAACAAACATCTTTCTATATTACCAATAACCTAATAATGGAGTGCAATGGAGTAGAGTCGTTATTCTGGGTATGAAGTTACACAGCTATATTCTGGACTTCGCCCGTCAGTTCATATAGATGCCTTCCGACGTGCCGTGGCGAGGGTTCTTCCGCAAGCAAGTGTCTGTTCGGGTGCCTGCGTCGATGACACCCTACTAAGAATTGCTTGCAGAGAATTGTGTAAGCGCCTTAATAGGGAGCATATGAGCATCGTCGGGTAGGTGATGTTGTGGCGACATCAGTGGGGCTATTCTCAATCGAATTTGCGACAAATATCGTATCGCTATCGTAACCTCGCGGCATTCATAACATACTTCAGCTACTTGCGATAGCGATCCGAATATTGTCGCTAACTGGTTTGAGAATAGGTATACAGAAGGCATCCGGTCCCTGTCCGGGGTGATGTGTTTTCCACTGCGTCCTACTAGTCCCTGGCGACCACACAATTGCCTCGTATGTTGCCGGCTGGCGACTTGAGGACCTTGTTGCGGCTTTGTACTTTATTAAAAATTGCGGTTGTATGCGCCGAGAAGGAGAGCGGACTATGTTGTTGTTGTTGTAGCGTCTACAACAACCCCGCCCTGGTCGGTTGGTATCTCAGTCGTTGTCGTCAAGTTCCACTAACGGCAGCTCCAGGAAGCGTGCAGCTTCTGTGGGGTTGGTCCACAAGGACAAGGCCGTTATGGTTGTCGGGTTTTCCAGGCATGCGAAGAGATGTTTCGAGTCATGTGGGGTC
>NW_023475784.1:0-3155 GCF_013731165.1 Rhagoletis pomonella
TTTCTCGCCCAAATGACGCATTTGGGCTCAATGTAAATGTAATATAAGATTCGTCAATGGCACCGGGAGCAAAAGTTTAGCTGAGCAGTAAAATTAAAATACTTGCGGAGGATCTATAAAAGATGGTGAAGGATGGAAGAGAGCGTGGGTAAATATGAGGTAAATATGTTTTGAAAATATACATAAGTAGCACTAAGATTCTTAAAATTGTTTTCGATTAATGATAGGAGCAAGGCCAAACAAAAATCCCAAGATTTGAGAAATGCTATGGAGCGAAGCGATGTAAATTCATCAATTAAAGAAAAGCATCTCAGTAACCTCGACGAGCGCATCATTGGCGGGATGACCACAGTGGCAGTGGTCGGTCAAAGAGAAGTTAGCGAGCCACTGGTGAGTTAAGAACATTTCCATTTATAAATTATTTCTATCCATAGATTCGAATTCGATCAAAATGTTTTTGTAGTTTGAACATACTTACTTATATATATATATCTATAATTTATATAATAATTTTTAATTACAGAGAAGTTCCGGCGCAGTAACTAGCGTGGAATTATTTGACGCCCCTGTGGACCACTTTGAGATAGAGGTATGTACATACGCCTTGTGATTGTCTTTTTTTTATTTAACTTTTTATTACAGTTTCTTGAAGGAGGCGATGAGGAACCGCAAATGACACCGGATATGATTCCTCAGGATCCACTTCCACCACAACGTCGGGCTCCCAAACGCAAAAATTACTCTTTAGAAGAACGCAGAGTCGTCTTGGCGGAAAGAAAAATTGCGGCGCTGGAGAAAAGAAACTCTATAGAAGAGAGAAAGGCCGACGTATTGTCCAATATCTTAAATAAATTGGATTTACTTCTACAAAGGTGATTGGTCTCGGAGTGATCGTAGAAATATAGATATTTGAGCTTTACGGTATGTTGCCAATGAATTCTGAACGGTACTCAGACGTTTATATTTTGACGTTAAACTGATTTTTTGAACTTTACTATTTCTTTTATAAAAATAAAGTCAATTCAATAACATTTACCACATCTATCGTTGCTTTAAACTTTGTGCGAAAGTCGCGAAAAATCAACAAATTACGAAAAGCTGTGATCAAAATTTAAAAGCTTTTATCAGAATTTTTAGAAAATGTTTACGTACGCAGATATATAGCCTTCAATTTCAGTTCCATAAAATGCAAGTTTGAAGTCTTTGGTTTAAGGTGTAATGCATTTTCTTCAACATAAAAAAATGCAGACATACTTTACGTGGAAGAAAATGCAGAACACCTTCAACCAAAAAAAATTTCAAATAATTAACCGCGAATTTTAACCAACTTCAAACTTGCACTTTATGGTACTAAAATTTAAGGCTATATAAATGCGTAGTAAAAACATTTTTTAAAAATTCTGATAAGTTTTAAATTTTGATGAGTTTTTCGTAATTAGCCGATTTTTCGCGAATTCTCCACAAAGTTTGAAGCTACGATATATGTGGTCTATGTTATTGAATTTACTATATTTTTATTACAAAAAATATGAAAGTTCAAAACATCAGTTAAACGTAAAAATGCAAACATCTGTGTACCGTTTGTAATTCAATGGTCATATACTCTAGGTTTAGTTTTCAAAGCTGTAGAACAGCGCGTTGTTTTTTACTTATGTAAATAAATTTGGTATTTAAGCTTTAGGTTAAGTTTTCAAGCTGTGGAACAGAATTTTATTGTTTTTATTTATGATTAATTTAAATTAATTAGATATTTAAGCTGCAGGTTAAGTTTTCAAGCTGTAGAACAGCGTTTTATTGTTTTTAATTATTGCTAATGTAAATAAATTAGGTATTTAAGCTGTAGCGTAAGTGTACATGTTGTAGAACAGCGTTTTAATTTTTCGTTTATTATTAATGTAAATAAATTAGGTATTTAAGTTGTAGGCTAAGTATTTCAAGCTGTAGAACAGCGTCTTAATTTTATTGAATTTAATGAATTTTGGACTGAAATATGCATATATAAATACTTAATACAAAGAAAATAAACGAATACGCAATTGTTTTTTAAATTTGAGTAAGCGTTAAATTTAAAAAATAATAATAATAAATGCTTAAATTAAAGGATGTACCCTAGTGGTGAGCTAATTAAGTTAGTTGCATTTTGACCAGTTTTGCCTGTTTTTATATTGTTTATAATGCTGACGGTGCTAGGTATTTTCTTCCACGTAAAGTATCTTCGAAACGACTATTATATAGAAGAAAATACCTGCCACCGTCAACAAAAAAATATTTAACATCAAGACAAAGTTTTAAATATTTTGGGAAATTGGTAAATCTCTTTGGTTTTTTTAATTTTTGTACAAAGTATGAAATGTGGATTTATACGATGCTGGTTATATAAGGCGCTAGGCTTAATAAACAAAACTGGTAAACATGTAACTAACTGAAAAAGCTCATCACAAATACATACATTGTACATGCATGTAAATGTGAGCAAACCACAAATCTCAGTAATTAAAATAGTTATTTACAATTTGTTGTCTTGCAGCAATACCATGATGAGTACTAGTTATTTCATCAACTAAATTAAACTCTTCATCAAAACTTATGTTATCATCATCCTCAATTTCATACCTTATATTATTTAATATCATGATATTGTGCAAAATTATACAAGCATTTATAATTTTTCCGGCTCAAACTGGGTCATACATAAGCACTCTATCTTTTGACAGGCATCGAAATCTGGATTTCAGCACTCCAAAGCAGCGTTCTACACAGTTTCTTGCTTTCCGGTGATGTCTGTTGTAATTATGTTCAGAATCTGAGAGATTGTTTCCTGGAATAGGAGTCATTAAATAAGGTAATTGAGGATATCCACTGTCACCTAAACATGTGAAAAGGAAAATTATGCTACATAAATAATATACATATGTATGTATACAAATTGAGTAAAATATACCTAAAAGCCAAAAATTTCGTTCTCCATTGGAGTACATATTGTCAAGAAAAACCTTCAAAGCACTTGCTCTCCAAACTGATGCATCGTGAGCAGTTCCGCCGAAACGAGCATTACAGTCAAGTATTCTTAAATCCATGTCACATACCTTCAAGTGATGAAATAATGTGTGTACATACAATGTTACGTATATGTATATACATTTGTAAATATGTAA
>NW_023475785.1:0-3155 GCF_013731165.1 Rhagoletis pomonella
TGCGGTTATTTGTGCGATTTGGCATTTGTTTTAAGAAAGATTTAAAAAAAATATTTTTTTAATTTTTTCTTAATTTAATTTTTTACTTATTTTTATTGTTTCTAATTTTTTAATATAAAAATACTGAAATTTTTTTTTATTTTATTTACATATGTACATATATTTTTTTCCTAATTTAATCTTTGTTTTTTTTTTGCTTAAAATTTTTCTTAATTAAAAAATTCTGTTTATTTTTTCTGTTTTTGGTTTATTTATGAATCAATTTCTTTTTTTTGCATTTAATAGCTTATTTACCGCCTGTGGAATCGTTTCTTTTTGTCATACATACGTGTTTTTCACGTTTTGTTTTTCTTTAGTTGTAGGGGTGGTTCGAAGGAAAGGCGTTAAATGGGGCATGTACGTCAAATGTGGTGTTAATGACGCACTATGCTTTTTTAATGTTATTTTGAAAATAATACGCGATTATGAGAGAACCAAAAATGTCATAAAAATATATATTTACTTATGTATATACATGTATGTATAGTCATTTGTTTGGACGATAAAAAAAAAAATATTTTTGTAATTTGCGTACGAATTCATGTACACAAAATTATAAATATATTTCACATTTTATCGTTCTGCATACCAAAAATAGACAGGTTCATTTAACAGTTTGACAAAATTAAAAATCAAAGCATTAAAAAAATATTAATATTTGGAATCTGCAACGCTTTGTTCCACACAACTATTTATTCACAAGCATTTCTTTACTTTTAAAAAGTTCTTTTCAAAAATTTAATTCCATTGCATACTCGTCTAACCACCTGTGGTTCTCACAGAACCTGCAAATAATGCTTCCAACTATGTACATATATTTCAACTTCTTTCAACTTCAAAGCCCAAATAACTATCTAAGATCCCTTTCCAAATTTTGGATTAATAAAAAATTTGGATTTGAAGGAGAATATACGGGTATATGTATATATCGAGCTCTAACCATCAAAAAGGGTAAGCGAAATGTTTATTTTATTTATTTTTTTTTGATGCAGAATGCGTGTGTTGCATTTCCGCATTGAAAAGAAAATTTTGAAAAAAATTTCGCTTACATCTGTTTGGCGGTTAGGGCTCGATATACTGGCGAAATCTCTCAATCGTGTCACATTGACACTCTATAGCGTTTATGTGGAATTTTCCAGATCGTTCGCTTCAACTAACCTCACTTTTTCTCAGGCCAACAGAAAATTGTCGAACATGGCGCGGAAATGAAAGAAAATGATCGATTAAGGTAAATAAATCGACAGTGATAACTTGATAGCTCACGAATATATCAAAATCAATGAAAATTTAAACATGTAATTGAGTTATAAGGTAATTTTTTTTTAATTTGTTCGTGCACTACGGATCACAATTTATAAAAGTCAGTTACCATTAAGAAATGATTTTTTGAGCTTATGGTTACCACAAATTTTTAACATACTGTAATGTCTTCTAAAATAAAAAATATGATTTTTTTTACGTTTTCTTGCAAATAAAATTGCGTTCGTTTCTTTAATTTATTCGCCAAAGATATATGTATGTATATATACATACATAATAAATAAACAAAACGTTGCTGTTGTATTTTGAAATGTCTTAAAATATGTTTCAAATATGCCACAAACGCCATTCACGCAAATTAAGTCCACTTCGTTGGCAAGAAATAAAAAGCATTGACGTTTAAATTTTTTATAACCACAGAATATTTTAGATCCTATAAAGAAAATTGTCTGCATTTTTTTTTTTTAGCAGCAAGAAAATTTGCAAAAACACAATCAAATTGACTTGGCTATTAACCCCATTAAAAAATAATTTATGCGTATTTGTACGTATGTACAAATGTACATATGTATGTATGTTGGAATTAAGTCAATAAATAAATACAAATATTTAAAATTTTTTACAAATTGAAAAACATAAAAATATTCCAACCACATGGATTTTAATTAATTTTTCGTACATACATTTTGTCAATATCTTATAACTTTTGCTTGCCATTGCGCAATACTTCATTTATGCACTATAAGGCGATTATGATTATGTAGTAATTTGTATCAATCGCTTTTTATCTGTTTAGTCACACCTTGTGTTTTTGTTGTTGCTCTATTGCGTTTTGTTTAGCAGGCGTTCATTTGAGGCGGACAAATACATTACGCATACGCCCTGTTGCACCTCAGTTGCCGAATACGTCACCCAGCATTATCTTTGCCCCATTTCTTTTTTTGTTTTTTTATTAATTCACTTTCGATTACTTGCTCATTGCATAAGTGATTTTTTATGCTTTTTATATTATTTCCATCTTTTGTCACACATACATATGAACAAACATACATCAAGTCTTACTGCGGGCGCTGGCTGCATGGCTTGTGTGTTTGCTTTGATTGAGCAGCAGTGAGGGCAAAGTGCATATTTTCTTGGCATTCGTTTTGTTCGAAATTTTTTCTATTTGATTGCTAGTTTTTTTAATGTCGATTTTTTTTTTTAAGTAAAGCAATTTTAACAGTAAAAATACATCGCATGTTTAATAATAAAGAGTATTATTTCAAAATATTAATTTTGTAGGAAAGCGCAATCAAAGTTTGATCAATTCATATAGTATTGTAACTTACTTTTTATAGTACGTATATAATCAAAAACATCTTTTTTTCGAAAAGAATTAAGAAAAAATACGTTTCCTCGTAAAAGTAAAAATTAGGTACTTTTTTCGAAAAGAATTAAGAAAAAATTCGTTTTTTCGGAAAAGTAAAAATTAAAAAAAGTAAAAGTTACGAAAATAATGACTTTTTTTCGTGAGAAAGTAAAATTTAAGAAAATATTGCATGTTTAAAAAACCATACTTAAGGAAAAATCGCATCTAAAAAAATTTATTAATAATTTCTTTTTTGGAATTTTTACAATTATGTCTTCGACATTAAATGTATTCTTACATTTTCACTGTGCTCATTTTTTTATTTAATTTTGTATCTTTTTTCGGTTGTACAAGGCATATTCATCAAACGTAGCAAACGCCACGTTATGTGAATACCCCTACTATTTTGTTTTACTATACACATTTTGAGAGCAGGAAAAATATTAAATTTTTAGCGTTAGTTTTGCATGAAAAACTTAGCAAGTGCTATTACTCTGCGAAATTCCAA
>NW_023475786.1:0-175 GCF_013731165.1 Rhagoletis pomonella
TTTTTAAGTCTCGTTTATTGGCATAGTGCCAAGTTAAACAAAAGTGAATATCCGTCCAATTCAGTGGAATATTGCACGATTGTAACACTTCGTCTGCATGACCTACGATTTTGTTCCTTATTGCCATTAGTATACCGAAGTATTTTGGTGTTCCCTGATGCTGTCTATAGTACTC
>NW_023475786.1:185-3155 GCF_013731165.1 Rhagoletis pomonella
ACCGAAGTATTTTGGTGTTCCCTGATGCTGTCTATAGTACTCTAATAGCTTCTCTACACTTTTTTTTCCACGAACTAAATTCACTCGGGTTTCCTGAAAATTCACGGATAGTCCTGGCTATCTCTGGAACACGGTCGGAATCCGTGCTTCCTTGAGAAACTACAGGCTCATCACTCGAATTGAGAAATTCGTGGTTTGGATTCACTATATCATTAACTAGTTTCTGTCCCTCACTCTGAAAACCTGTTCGGACTATCCTACGGATAGTCTCTTCTAGTCCTGTCATAGCACTGCTGCTGCTTGCTGTAGTGCCAGTGGTAAGTATGGAGGGTCTTAGAACTGACGGTATGTTATCCTCAGGCATTTTGATTGTCAAGTTATTCGCACTTTAATTATTTATTTTTTCCTATTTATTATCCGTTAAGTTGATTTTAACCGACTTCCAAAAAAGCAGGATGTTATCAGTTCGTCGGAATATTTTTTATTTTAGTTTTTTTTATGTATGTTACCGCATAACTATGGACCACGTCAACCGATTTCGATAATTCTTTTTGCAACGGAAAGGGAGTGTCTCAGAGGTGGTTCCATACTAATTTGGTTTAGATCCGATCATTGGATCATGAAATATATAGATATATATACTTTTTTTTAAGTCGGTTTTTTTTGCTAAAAATTACTTGTTTATATATGTTATTTAAAAAAAATTCACAAAAATTGTAATTTCATAAAAATTACTATTTGATTCTTTGTCACATAAACTAATTTATTGTGAATATTATAATTATCTTTTCCAACAAAATTCACTTTGTTCGTAAGGATTGTTACTTGCTTAAAAAAAAGTCTTAATGCTTTCGCACCACTAAATATATTTATAGTTACATAAACTTACGAAATAAAGTAAGGTTGCATCCTGCGAGGCGATGGCCAGGATTCTTCCAGTTTGTTCGAGGATGATTCCTACGATGACTATGGCTCCAGTGTCCACACACGCTTTGTGTCCAGTGACTTAAGCGTTCCTCCCAAGAAATATTGTATCGCTCCAGTCGTATGATGCCCTGCCGCTGATTAGGTGGCCTTTGTTTAGGACTTTTTTTCTCACTCGCGACTGGGCTCCACGTCAGGGTGCCAGTTAAACTACCCGGCTTCGGTAGGTAACAAAAAAAATTGTTCCGGACGAGGCCGGTCTTTATTTGTTGATATGAGTTTTACAACTGAACTTACAAATTCTCTTAATTCTAAAGCTAAACCTAAAAGTTAAGCCCGAGTGCTGTCAACGTGACAGGCATTTTGCTGATCATGCGTTTCCCACGGAAACGCCAGTCGCTGCTCTGGAATTTGTTGCCCAACTTTTTGGTTGCGCGTGTAAGGTGTTCTATTACCTACCATCTTCTTTATGATGAGTTGTATGAAGTGCTGAGCTGCGCGTGTGGGGTGTTTGGTTACCGTCATTCTTATGTGGAGTTATGTGAAGTATTGCGTTAGCTTATACAGGGCATCCCCTATAATTGGCGGTGTGGTTACCTCCGCAACTACTGCATTCCTTTACAGCCACATCAGCTTTGATAGCCTTGCAAGAAGCGGAAGCGTGAAGGTTGCCACAGGCAACACACACTGGACGCAAGGTACAGTATGTTCTCGTATGCCCAAACTCTTTGTCACATTCATTGTCCAGAATCGCAAATTTATTTCCCAGTAGAGGGTTAATGTCAGTGGTATTCGTTTTTGCAATTTTTGATGGATATGCAATTTTTTGCTGCTGTGGGCTTAATTTTCGTTTGACTTGTATATACCTATCAATACCCGTTTGAGTCAATGTACGGGTTGTTGGATTAAGTAGGTCAACTTGCGCTGAGCTCCGTTGCTTGTCTTGGGCTGGTGCCAAAATTGCCGTTTGTGCAGGTGTGGGTTAACTGCGTTGTGAAACCGCTGTCATTGCTGAAGTCGTAGTTGTAGTCGTTGTTGTGAGAGCTGCGCTCACCGTTGTTACTGTGCTTGTTGCTAAGCTAGTGGTTTGTTGTTGCGTTAGAACAACTTGGTCTACCAGAGACATTGGCGACTGTGCATGCCAAGATGTAATGCACGAGGTTTGGGGGGAGGGAGAGAACGATTTAACGCGATCAGCATTGTTTGTGGGGGAAACGAACGAAAAGTAAGCATTTCGTCGATCAGCTGAATGCTTTTGGTGAGCTTCTGTTACGGCAAGGTTTATTTCACTGCACTTAGTGCTTGTTTCACTATTCGGTAAGCGCGGTGGGGCCGGAGCTGCTTTTATTTTATTGTATGTTGGCACATTTATTTGAATTTCTCGCGGCATTGCGAGCTTTCTTTATTCACATATGTATTATCCGAAAGGTCCAAGTCGGTTCTTTTTAAACCCGGCATAAAATTGAAACTTGGTTCATAAACAACTTAGTTACAGGCTTATACGTGACTTTCAAGAATGGTTATAGGCTGATAATAATTTCGATATATCAAGGGAGTATGGCATCTCCCATACAAATTAAATTTTTCATACCGTATATCTCTTGAACTTGGTATGGAGATATTTGAATCAATCCCATACTCATGGACAAAAGTGGGGGTTATTGAAAAAGGCGGAATGGGGCCTTCAAAACATACTGAACCCTTACCTAGCCGACCGAAACGATTTTCGTGAATTTTTTTTATGTGTTTGAGTGTTTAGGTTCTCAACTTAAAACGCCAGTCGAGTTACTACTAAAAATCGTTTTTATAAACCAATTTGGCTCATATTCGAGATATATATTGCCGACGGTAGGGCCAATACCATTGCAAAAAGAGCTGCAAGGTGGCGCTGGAGTCGAGTTATTGGTAAAAATCGTCAAATGAACTCATTCGAAGACACCGTTAAATCAACCACCAGGACCGTTGCTGTCCTTGCTTTACCATTAAACAGAATAAAGACAATTCTTGATAAATGCCTACAAATACAACTGAAAGATATTTACAATA
>NW_023475787.1:0-2276 GCF_013731165.1 Rhagoletis pomonella
TTTTTTTAAGCAACAATAATAATTTTTTTTTAACACTTATGCCAATTCCGTCAACAAGAGGAGCGTGGACGAACCGAAAACAGCAACAGAAATCGCTCAGCACAGCACCGAACTGCTTACTGCGCGTTCATGGGGTTTCAAAAAGCGGAATAGGGTGCCGGGAAGAAAATAAAAAATTCAAATTTTGATTTTGGTTTATATAATATTTTGCATTTTATTTATATGTATGTATGTAATAATAATAATCATAATAATAATATAATAATAATTTAAAATGTAGGAGGAAGATTTAAAAACGGTTTTGTTTTTTTGTTTTTCTTTTCTTTTTTTCGCTTACAAACTAAGTATGCACTAAAACACTACAAATTACAATACAATAATTACTATTAATCACTAAAAGTGCAATATCACTTAATACTCTATTTATGTGTATTTTTTTATTTTATTTTTATTATATTATAATTGATTACTTAAAAGTAGCAGCTACAGAACCTAAGAAGATAAATTTAAAATAAAATAATTTTCATGTGTGTACTATTCCGTTTTTTATTTATATAATCTGCATTAGAAGTAAACAATTAAATGTAAAATTTAAATTTAAACTACAATTACTAATATTAATTTAAATTATTCAATAATTTAAGCTGTGCGTTGCCAGCTTTTCATATTATTTCACTATTGCGTTGGTATGTATGTTAAAGTTATAAGTAACCGGTATATAAAATAAATGGGAAAACTTAACGGTTCTATTTAGTTTATAGCTTTTATTAAATTTAAAAAATTTGTTACTTTTATAAATTAATGAATGTTTTTTAAATTTGATTTTTTAAACTACTTTCATTATTGTTTTATTTTTTCTTGAATTATTATGGATTCTTTTTACAATTTTCGTTAATATTTTTCGTTTTAAATTTTTTAAATGCTTGTATGTTACTTTCAACCAAAAGTTATATTTTTTTATAGTATGCTTAAATATGTATTTACACATCAATTTGCTTTTTAAATTATTATTGTTTCTTAAGGTTTTGACGTTTGACTTTGAATATTTATTTTAATATAATTTTTTAATTAAATTTTATTTTATTTATTAAATATGCAAAATTTTTAAACATAAAAGATATTTTAAACTAAAATTTTAAATTGAAATACTTTTTACACACTTTTAAAGTAAACAAAACTTAATACTTTTAAAAAAGTTGCATTTTTGTAAATTAATGTAACAATTCGTGTTAATGTCTTGCTGCTGAAAAAATCTCCGTGCTTTTTTTAATTTGCCTTTTTTATTTAAATTTATCGTTTTTAATTTAAATTTTTTTCCTTTATTAAAAATTTCATATTTTAAATTATTTTTTACGATTCGATATGCTTTGTAGTTTCCATTTGTTTTGTGTAGTTGTCCTTAAAAAATCTAAATCAATAATAAATATTTTTTTTGTTAATTTATTTTCTTTTATGAAAATTAATGCATTGGCAAGTGTACGCATATACAAGTAAATAGTGTTTGTGTATTTGCAATTTGCTTGTAATTTGTTGTGGAAGAAATTTGTGAAAAAAATTCTCGAAAAAAATTTTGGTTAGTTTTCATTTACATGTTTCTCATGTGTTTCAAATTATGTCTTTAAGTCTTCTCCAAATTAAAATTAAAAATATGTAATATTTCATTTAATTTGTGATGAAATTCACTTTGATCAATTTTTCATAAAATTTTTTTTATATTTATTTCATTAAATTTTATTTTGTTTTCGTTTATTTTGTATTTTTTAATTGAATTAAATTTAATTTTTTTATATATTTATTCTCTTCATTGTATTCGATTAGATGTTTCTATTTAATTTAATTTCATTTTAATTAAATTTAATTTAGATTTATTTTATTATAATTTTTTAGTTTAAATTTGTTCATTTTACTATTTTATTTTCTTAGATTTTATTTTGTTATAAATAAAATTCTTTTATGTTGTATTTTTTATTTGGTTTTATTTTTTTTAAATTTAATTTAATAGAGTTTTACGATATTTTATTTTATTGTATTAAATTAAATTTAATTTTATTTTGTTTTGTTTAACTGCAGATATTATTTTATTTTGTATTTATGCTCTTTTTTATTTTTTATTCATTTTAGTTTCTTGTATTTTTTATTTCATTTTATTTAATTGTATTGAATTTAATTGAATTGAACTTAATTTTGTTTAAATTTATTTTATTTTATTTTATTTTATTTTATTTTATGTTATTTTATTTTATTTTATTTTATTTTATTTTATTTTATTTTATTTT
>NW_023475787.1:2286-3154 GCF_013731165.1 Rhagoletis pomonella
ATTTTATTTTATTTTATTTTATTTTATTTTATTTTATTTTATTTTATGTTAATTTATTTTATTTTATATTATTTCACACATTTATTTTAGATTAATTTAGTTTTGTAGAATTTAATTTTATTAAAAAAGACCACAACTATAGCAATTATAATGAAAAACACTTAGTAATAATTGCAAGCATTAAAAAACAAATTAATGGCCGTGGAACTCAACCCACGACTTCGCGTCTCGCTTATTCGGGATATAATTTTGAGCTGAGCAACTGCGCTGTTAATCTTGGCCAACGTTGCCGTCTGTCGATTCTATAAGGGACAATATAGAATAGGAATCAATAATATTGCGTGCATTTATTGTATGTTTGTATGTACATGTATATAGCGCTAATCATGGACATGTGCGTGAAAGTATAACAATAAATTATTGAGCATAATACGCTGCGTACCAAAAAAAAGTTTCGATATTAATACTTAAAACGTCATTCGAGGCGCACCCATGAATATATTTTGGGAGGGGTTTATACTTCTGAAAATTTGCTTCAGATAATATGCTCTTTAAAGTGTAAATAAATAAACTTTTTGACGTTTCATAAATTGCACTTTATTTACATAAAATTAAAAAAGAACTCAAACATTTTTATCCAACTTCATAAAAGGAGAGATTTTCAATTCGTCGGAATAATGCAAGCGGGGCATTCCATACGCAGATAAATACATGTACATACCCTAATATGGACATATGTATATACATATATACTCAAAGTAATTTAACTACGCATAGACTTTACGCGTAGTTGAATTACTTTTATTGTAGTATTTTTTTTTGGTTTGTTTTGCCGCTCGGTCAAGGTTAACCAAACAAAAAGTGCCAT
>NW_023475788.1:0-3154 GCF_013731165.1 Rhagoletis pomonella
AAAAAAAAACAAAACATAATACACACAACAATTAGACATACAGCCTTGTTCTGCATTTCGATTCCGATCAAATTTTTCGGAATCGAAATGGATTGGTGTTCTTGATTTCGATTCCGACAAAATTTTTTCGATTTGAAAAGTTTTCACTTTGCCTAGTCGGAATGAAAAGTAATTGGCTAATTAAACCCAAATATATATGCTGTTTGTCAGCCAATTATTTTCTTTTGAATTTTCATAATATTGAGAGATTTTATAAGTCGTTATTGCTTTAATATGTATTCAAATACTTTGATAAATCTCTATCTTAAAATTGCTCTTTAAAAATTACTTAGCCAAACAAAGCGAAATCGATCGTAATGAAACGGACCTGTTCTTGATTCCGCTCCAGCGCATGCGCAGTATTCTTCGAAAAGTTCCATATTGCCATGCTTCATAAATAATATTCGAACATACATTTTTATGTTCTTGGCATTTATTCGTGCTTTAACATTCGTTCGAGAGTTAGCAAATATTTGGAAAACATTTCAGAAATACGTTGGTGCTTTTAAATTAATGCATTTTGTAAAAATAGTTTGTTTCAATGCAGTTTTTTATACAGAATCTGCGAATGGTGGTAACCCCTAACAATAGAATCATCGTAATCAGCTGATTGTATTTGTAAACAAACTAAATACTTATTTCGAAGCAATAAGAAAGGAAGGAGCGCAATGTAAGTAAGCAAGTTATTCATTTTATTATTGTTAATCATTTATGTATTTATATTTTAGGGGTAAGAAACGAAACGCAAAGCAGGAAGAGATTATGCTCTCCTTTATGCAGCAAAATGAAGGAATTGCTAAAGGTTTTTCGAAAGGCGACAGGGTTCAGATTGAAGCGAAATGGGCAGAACTAACCAGCTCCCTCAATGCTGTCGGTCCGCCCTGCAAGGATTTGGGTGGGTGGAAGAAGGTATGTCTTACTTACGTAGATACATTTTCGTACTTTGTTTCACAGTGATTTAATTACAGTCTTGGGTGGATTGGAAGGCCACTATCAAGAAAAAGCTGGCAAGCAACCGCCGAGAAAACATGGCCACTGGTGGCGGCCCATATTCGCAGCAGGTTATTTCCCCCACTGAAGAAGCAGTTGCGGTGGTTTGCAACCTACAGGGCTGTAGAAGGTATTAGGGGCGCAAATACTTTTGGCCACGCTTCAGTCCAAAGCGTAGTTGTCGGCGAGGAGGCCACCGACCTTGCTGCTGAAAATGTTGGCGATGAAAGCAACACAAGCTTTATAGAAGTGATTGACGATACAATCGAAGCCACTGGGCCACAAAGCACATCAAGGCAGCGTCGACATTCAACTGACGCATTCGAAGTGGTTTGCATTGAGCAAAACAGTATACTAAACCGTACTGCCAATGTATTGGACGAAGTGCTGGTGCAGACGAAAAACGAGTTCAAAGTAATGGAGGAAAAAGAACAGGAGAGGAAAAGACACTATCAAAGAATGGAAGAAATAGAGCAGGAGAAATTGGAAACGCTAAAGAAGTTTCTATAATGCAAAGTTAAAGTTGTGAAAAATATCATATGTTGCTGTGAATCTGTGTTCATTAAATATAAGTGATGTGTATAAACGTGTGTAGATGTAGCAAATTTCCCAGCGAAAATTCAAAATAATTCCTTCAATAATTAGTTACCACTAGGAATTATTTTGAATTTTCGCTGAGAAGTTTTGCTACATGTAGGTTTTCATATACATATATACAGTTGCGCTCACGTAAATAGCACACCTGTATTCACAATGTTTTGCGTAATAAATTTTGTTCGTTATTTATTTATAAAAATATAGAAGATTCTAAGTATAAAACTCTGTGCACAATTCAGGAAAATGAAACAAATATCAAAGTTTTTCTACTTTAGAAACTTATTGGGTATGCAGTTTTGTAGCCCATTCAATTTTAGAATACTAATGTACAGGTTTGAAAATTCTGAAAAATAAATAATAAATAAATAACGAACAAAATTTATAACGCAAAACATTGTCAATATTGTAAGAAATAAAAGTGTGCTTTTTACGTGAGCGCCTATGTACATATACATACATATACAGTTACTCAAAAATTTTTTATTTGATTTTTACACGACATTGAAAATGTTTTTCATGGTAAATTTTAGTTTTTAAACATTTTATAAAAAATAGTTAATTTGATAACAAAACTATGAACTAAAATTAAACTTTTTGAAAAAAGAATTAACAAAACAATTTTCCAAGGAAAACATTTTCAATGTGGTAAAAAAAAATTTATCAAAATACTTTCTTTACTACCTACCTGTATGTATTTCTAGAAATTTCTATCAAAAACGTCCAAATTTGTGTGTATTTTATTTTTTTATTTTTTTACTCTGTCCAAAGACTGAAACTTGAATTAATCTGATTTTTGTTAGAGACCTAACAATGTTTTAAATAAAATATCAAAACTTGTCAATACGATTAACAGCTATTATTTTACCGGCCAGCATTTGAAAATACCATTACTAACAAATATGGGAAACATTGCGAGTATTTAAAAAAAATTTTCTTTGTTAAATTTTGTCAGCAAGGGTAACTCAACAATTTACATTTGAAACTTGCACATTGTTATATTGAAATTTAATGGGGTACAAAACTGCATACTCAAAACTTCTCTAAAAAACTTAAAAAAAAGTATGCAAATGTATTGAATTTTCCTGATTTGTGCACAAAGTTTAGAGATGTTATTTTTATAATTTTGTAGTAGTATGAGCTATACTTTTGTAAAAAATAGGCGAAAAGAAATTTGAGTCAAAAACTTTTGAAAAATTCTCTGAACGTAGACTTTTGTCGCCTACTGTAAGTCGCTCACAGAAGTTTTCGTAATTTAGTTTTACCACATTATTCACAATATTTTGCATCATAAATCTTCTTCCTTAACTTTTATTTAAAATATACCTCATTCTATAACAAAAACCATATAAATCAATCTTGCAAACTTTGTACAAAATTAACAAACATTAATCAAACTTTAAGGTAATTTTATCAAAACTTCAAACTTTTTATTCAATATATTTATCTAAATTTCGCATATGCAGCTTTGTAGCTCATTCAATTTTAGTGCAACGAAGTGCAAGTTTCAAGTAGCTAAAAATTACCTTTG
>NW_023475789.1:0-3154 GCF_013731165.1 Rhagoletis pomonella
ATCCCTTGTAAACCGTATGACTGCGATGTTTTGACGATTTCAACTCGATGGCCCCCGTGTAATCAACACCTGTTGCGTAGAAAGCGCGTTGAGGAGCGTTAACGCGTTGCGAGGGTAAATCTCCCATTAATTGTGTAGTGGGTTGTGGGTTATTACGAAAGCACTTTATGCAATTTTTAAGATGGTTGCGCACCGTTTTGCGCGCATGTATGATCCAAAATTGTTTTCGGATGGTACAAAGTGTTAATTGGATACCACCGTGTAGGGTATTGAAATGAGCGTTGTCAATAATTAACTTCGTTACATGGTGGTTACTCGGCAATATCATTGGGTGTCGTTGGTCGTAAGGGAGGAGAGAATGCTTAAGCCGACCGCGTACACGAAGAACGTTTCTTTCTCCGAGAAACGGCGTTAAGCTGACGAGTTTGCTGCTATTTGACACAACTTGTTTGGTTTCGATCAAATGTATTTCTGTTCGAAAAGCGTCTTGTTGCACCAGTCGAACGATACAAAACAAACTTTGTTGTAACTCACTTGGAGTCAGTGGGCCACCTTTTGGTCCCTCGTGGTTAATTTTACGCTGAAGATTATAATAAAATCGTAACATCCAAGCGGTGATGCGTTGAAGTTTCTTAAGTGAAGAAAAACGTTGTACAAACGATGAGATTGCAACAACTGCATGAATATGAACTTTAGCCGGTTTTTCTTCCAGTGTTGTATCACCGACATCTAACGCGTTAATGGAACAAGTTGGCCAAGTTGACTTGGGCTGCGTTAGCCACCGTGGTCCATTCCACCAGAGTTCCAAATCTTTCAACTGTGTTGGTGACAAACCGCGCGTGGCGCAATCTGCAGGGTTTTCTTTAGTGCCAACATGCCTCCATTGACTAGGTGTACTGTGCGACAATATTTTGCTTATACGATTTGCTACATATAGTTTCCATCTGTTGAGATCACCGTGAATCCAATAAAGGACAATTATTGCGTCTGACCAGAAGTAGACTGGCAGTTTTCCATACACTGGCTTGAGGGTGTTCTGAACCCAATTGGAGAGATCCAATGCCAGCACAGCGCCGCATAACTCCACTCGAGGGATTGTAAGTGAGCCGATAGGCGTGACCCTGCTTTTAGCGGCGACTAGGTGTGTGTAAATGTCCTTCTTGCTGTAGTGCAAGCGTAAATATACCGCTGCAGCATATGCCGAGGAGGAGCCATCACAGAATGCATGTAGTTCTACCGACTGAAGTTGTTGTTGCGGCGAGTAATGTAACCAGCGTGGAACAGAGATCGCCTTTACCTGTGGCAATTCAGTAACAAACCTTTGCCAGTTTGCATTGATAGTCGGAGGCAATTCTTCATCCCAACCTAAAGCTACATAATGATCATCATCACGTTTAATTTTCGTTGCCCAAATCTCCTTTAGGATTACCTTCGCTGCTACAGTAATCGGGGTAAGAAATCCAAGGGGATCGAACAAACGGGCAATGGTTGACAGAACCGATCTTTTTGTTGCGCTGGAGTTGATAGCAAATTTGACTGAGAAAGTGAAAGAGTCGAGATTCGGCTGCCAATGCAGGCCAAGCGTTTTGATCGTCTCGTTAGTGTTGAGTTGTTGTGCTGGATCATACGATTGATGCTCGTATGGAATAGAGTGCAAAAGTTCAGGAGTGTTACTGGACCATTTTCTGAGTTCCATGCCAGCTGACTTTAACGCCGCTATCAGTTGATCACGCAACAGTCTTGCATTAGCAATTGAATCACTTCCGCTTAGTACATCGTCAACGTACATCTCGTGAAGCAAAATATTCTCAGCGAGGGGGAATCGGTGTTTTTCATCGTGCGCGAGCTGATGAAGAACTCTAATTGCAGTGTACGGCGCGGACGCTGTTCCAAAGGTCACCGTCGTGAGACAGTATTCGCAAACATGTCCATCTTTGTTGCGCCACAATATGCGTTGATAATTTGAATCCTCTAGGTTCATGTCGATACATCGATACATTTTTTGTATATCGGCCAAGAAGACGTATCTATGCAGTCGCCACTTCAGGATGACAGCCGAAAGGTCGTTTTGTAATGGTGGGCCAGTGCATAGTAAATCATTCAATGAACGTCCATTTGACGTTTTCGAGGACGCATCGTAGACAATGCGTAATTTGGTAGTGACACTCGTTTCTTTCACCACCGCGTGATGCGGCAGTACACAGGATGTTACGGTTAGCTGGTTACATTTGGTAGTTGAGCAGTGCTGTTCCTCCGTTGTCATAGCTGGGCGAATTTGGTTCAGGCGAAAATAGTCCTCAATTCCATCCTCATATTGCTCACGGAGATCGGCATTACGCTGGAGTCGACGCTCTAGCTGATGAAATCTGTTCAGTGCAATTTGTTTCGACTTGCCTATAGTTTGGTTAGGATCATATAATGACTTCAGAGGCAAACGAACCAGATATTTACCATTTGCTTGTCGAGTGTAAGTGCTACGGAAAAAATCTTCGCACCACTGGTCTTGAGCGGACATTGGTACAGAAGTGGGCACATGTTCGTTCTCAAAGAATTTTCGCACAAGCCCTTCAAGCTCAAGATTGCTGTGGTGGCAGCGAATAGTGACAATAGAAGGCGTGTCAGAATTTATTCGTCCCGACAGGATCCATCCCAAATGAGTTTTTTGGGCAATAGGTTGGTTAACATGGCCAATGCGGGTTTCCGGCTCCAATATTTGGGCGATCATGTCTGCGCCGATAATGAGGTCAATTCTTTTCGGCTGGTAGTATTTGGGATCGGCGAGAGCGAGTCCTCGTAGATGTGCCATATCTTGTGGCACAATTTCCTGGCTGGGCAGGGGTGCTGTGAGTTGCTTCAGAACATAAGCAGACTCAATATGAGCGGCGAAGTGTTCATCGTGGCATGAACGAAGAGTGCAGCTAACCAATGATCGTGATTGGCTAAATAGGTTTGGGCCTACTCCGCATATATCTGCAGCGGTGGGATGACGCTGCAGGCCTAATTGCTGAACAGCATTTTCTGTAATAAGCGTTCCTTCGGATCCTTGATCGATCAAAGCGTGTACTATCGCCGATCGATTCGTGATTTCGTTGCACAGCACTACTGCACCCTTCCGCCACTAAACATTTCCTAGACTAAATTTGGAGCTGTGTAG
>NW_023475790.1:0-3154 GCF_013731165.1 Rhagoletis pomonella
GCTTGTTCAGGATGTAAATGGCCGTGAACATATCACGGAATGTTGGCCATGAGAGATAGTCGCACTTGAACACATCAGTATCGCACGGCGGGAGGTGGATATTGCGTACGCGGACTGGCTGATCTTCTACATCCTGTTCCACTTTTGCTGATTTTTCCAACTGCGCACCGATCGCAGACATGCAATTGACATAGCTAGTGAACGAGCTTCTGTTTATCTTTCTGAGAGTTCTACTATCTTTCTTATTCAATTCTTCTGAATTGACAAGGGTATCATATGCTTGCTTAGTTTTTTCCAATAAATTCTTAAGCTCCTCTTGCTGAATAGCAAGGCCATGTTTATTATGCTCTGATATTGGCTTGGAAATAAAATCAGATTCAAAATCTGTGAAAGACTCTGTTAAGCCCATAAATGAATCCATTTCGAAATATAAGTTTATTCTTACTTAACGAGGCTTTAACAAAAGATAAATTTGATCTGTTAGCTCCAGATCTTTCGAAGATTCGATAACGTATGTATTATTCCTGAGCGATAACTTTACTATATTGCAAAAATTAACTCCCAGAAGATGTTTACGTATATGACCGCTCTGTTCGCTTAGCTCCAAATAAACAAAATTTTCCTGCCACTGAATATAAATTGCCAACCCTAGATTTTTTACGCCAAAAACCGAAGATATGTCCACAATTCAAAAGTCATGCTTAATTTGTGTTTATAAATTATAATTGCAAAAACTTTACTTCACTAATGTGTTCTGTTTTTTTTTTTCAAGAAAATATGTATTTATATATACGTGTGTATATTAAAATCTCGCCACCCCACCGTTTCTGTATGTACGTGTGTATATTTGTGACGACCAGTAACCTCAATTGGATGTTATTATGTGCAGAAGTTATTTTGTGAATATGTGCAAAAGTTTAAGGCAAATTACAGTGCGAAATACAAACGATGAGGTTATATATACTCCAATCAATGCTTTAGTGACTTGCTAATATTAGGTCCATTCAATAACTTTACCAGTAAGTACTTGCAGCGAGAGCGTAAAAGAAAAAATAGAGAGTAAAATTGAGAGCAAGAGAAAATTTTCAGAAAAAGTTATTGAACGCAAAACTAGTAAAAACTTGCAACTTAAGCCATTTTGACACTTTTTAATTGGGAATAGTTCCCATCGTCGTAAAAATAAAAAAATATGCAATAAATTTAAAATTTTCATACATATTTTCATTTTACTAATTATGCTTCATCAAATCGTCCTCTTAAACAGTTTGTTTACATTTGAATTTGAAACATAACCTTACTTTTTGACTCCTGCAAATTCCTGCTAGTAAAATTTTTAGTTCTCGAATTCGCTCTCTCTTGCAAATATTTTGGGTTATTGAATGCATTTCCAGTAAAAACTTGCAAGTACTAGTAATAATTTGTAACCATTTTTTTATATTGAATGGACCTTTTATTATAACTATCGCAATAAAAGTGACTATTACGTTCAACTGATATGAAAAAACGAATTAAATGGAGTCTTGATAGTAAGACGCTCGGAAATTAAGTGTCATGCAATTTAATTGGATTTAATGTGGCACTTTTCACTGCGATGTGTGTATGTGCGTCAAAGTGCGCACCTTGCAACCGCGATTTACCGTTTTTTATCACTCGCGGATCGACGGAATCCGTTATTTATTCAAAAAACTTTGCACAAATTTTCTGTGTTCACAAAATCACTCGCGTATGTTTTTATATTTCCAATATATGTAATTAATAGTGCAAAGTGCAGTTGAATGTATAACCACGAACTTTGTTTCGTCAGTGACTTGTGGTGTAGCAAGGCTCAATAGAAATGACGCTCGATGGTGGTTAGTTGTGGAAAAAGTTGGCGTTCTGGTGGACTGTTGTTTTTGTGGCAAGGATATGGCAGATCCGCTCGCTCACTGTGATTATAAGTAGTGGACTGTGTTGTGACGCTGGTATTGTAGCTGGCGTTGTGCTGTTATCAAATATTCTTTTAGAAATTTAATCACAAAAATCTAAGTCAGCTTGTGGTCAGTTCTTCAAATCAATGTTTTGGTGCACCTTATTGACCGCAAATATCGAAAAATAAAACGCTAATTTATTTCGTCAAATTAGTATTTTATTTAGTTATGTATGCATTTCGGTTGACAGCTGATCAACCACCATCAGCGCGCGACTACTGAGCAATAATCAAATTAGACAAATAGACAAAAAGGTACAGTAGTTGTGAACATACATACAAACATAAATACATACATATGTATACATCGAAAAAATAACTTTGATACAAAGAAACACATTGAAAAATTTAAACAAAGGGAACAAGTGGAATTGGCATAAACAAGGAGCTATTTTACTTTCTTACACAGCTAAATAGTGGAGAATTAATTGCGCCCGGTTCTAGGTTCATTAAATTATTGTTGATGGAAATAAAAAGGTCAGCTGTCAACCGAAATGCATACATAACTAAATAAAATTCTAATATGACGAAATAAATTAGCGTTTTAATTTTTCGATATTTGCGGTCAATAAGGTGCACAAAAACATTGATTTGAAGAACTGACCACAAGCTGACTTAAATTTTTGTGATTAAATTTACAAAAGAATATTTGAAACAATGTTTGCCAAACACGAAAAAAGTCAATTCACTCGTCTCTTGGCCAAAATCAACAAGACAAAAGCCGACATTCTTTTTCTAAAAGATTGCAAAACTTACAAAGTTAGACCTAGTTTTATTAAAGTCAAATGCAGTGTTCAAAACTACAGAACCGAGAAAGTCGTTAGACATGCAGAAAAGAAATGGCTCAACCTTGAAATACAGCACCACTACAGCTCCTTGGATAAACTTGAATTGAAACTCTATAATCTACACCTAAGCATGACAAAGGGCATTGACGACACTCAATTCCGAGAATTCAACAAATTTCATATTACATCGATTTCGAGAGGTGACGCTGTCTTCAAGGAAAAACGAAAAACACAAAACAAGAAACTGGAAAAGCTGCTAGCTACCAGAACAACAACTACTTACGCGTCATCAGTGAAGCCAGTATCTGACTTAGTAACGGGTGATTTTTTAAGAGCTTGATACCTTTTTTTTTAAAAAAAACGCATAAAATTTGCAAAATCTCATCGGTTCTTTATTTGA
>NW_023475791.1:0-3154 GCF_013731165.1 Rhagoletis pomonella
AATTAATTCGGCTTCTATTAATTAGCACGTTCAATTAATTAATTAATCGCACACACATAATGTGCCCATATTTTCTGGATTGCTGGACTGTTTCCAAATGCGGACATTGTTTTTAGTCAGGAGATAATAATGACATAGTTTTATTTCTTCAAAAGTGGAAAGATTTTCTAGTCTGTAAGGTATTGGTGTCAGACAACAAAAATAGTTATGAAAGAAATGTGACTCACCTTTACCTCGACTCTTGGGCGTTGAAGGTGGGGCGGGTGTTATCGGCGGGGTTTTGCAATCATCACGAAATATCGGCGAACCGGGAACATAGCGATCATTCTGAAATGAAAAGCATAAATATAAATTATAAGGCTTGAGGCTAAGCATAAAATAAATTATACGAGTAATTTTTAAATAAGTCTTTTCTTAATCCTGCATGATTTTCCTAAACCAAATTTTGCTTTCCATCTTACTCATTTCCTCACTTTCATTCCATCTTAATTACCTTTTAATTGTACATAAATACTTATAAATAAATACATATGCATATACATGTCACCTTATCAAACAAATGTTAACCTTGTGATAAGGTATTTTATCTCACTTCGATTGACTTTCGCAAAGGCCTACAAAACTTTGCAAACAGTCAGTGCAACATCGTCGCTTACTCTTTGTGCAATTATCTGGCACATGTTGTCATGTTGTTTACCTACACGACTGTCTGTCTGTTTGTACATGATAGGTGATAAAATCACCGAGATAAAAAAAAAACAAGACTTCAATTATACGCACGCCCTCTTCTCAGCCCTCTTAAAACAACCAACGTATATGTACATACGTATGTATGACTGTATAACTTCCAGCAACCCAGAGAAACTATCAACACCTATGGGCTCAGCGGCAGCACTTCACGATGCTACGATGCTTCGTTCGATGTTGTTGACAGTCAATTTTAGTGTCAGTGACAGTATTGAAACAACGCTCAAAGCACACAAGCAGTCAGCAGTCGTAACATACAAAAACAAAGACAAATACGAAAGCGAGTACAATTTGTAAAAGTGAAATTGCCAGGAGGGACTGGTAACACCAACAACAACATTTCCAACAGGAAGTATAGCCGAACGTGGCATAAGTCCCGTAACCAAACTTTCAACATCAAATTTCGCTGCTGGTGAGAAAAAAGTGGGGGGGGGGGTGTGTCACGAGAATATCGTGTAGCTTGATGGAACGGCTGTCAAAACAAAAGACAACTGCCAAAATGTATTGCAGACCCAGCAGTTGCAATATAATCACTGTATTTTTGCTGATTAACATGCTGTTAGCGTTGCAGAGGACACGTGGTGAGTGTGGCTAATGAGCGTTGGGGTGGGTGGGGAGTATTAACGTTTCTGACATTTACTGAAAATATGTAGCCCGGTACGTTATGGCGATTTTCTTTAAATACTCGTAGTTGAAATAACTTACTCATTTGGTGAATTTTAAAGTCTTAAATGGAAAAATCTCCTTTTTCTCTTCTAACTTCATCAAGGAGATTAAACCCTCTATTCCAAGGGTACATTCACACACATTCACATTCACATTAGCTAGATAAAAGTGTTTATACAGCAAGCTTTTGAAGCTGAAAGCAAAGCAGTATTTGATTCTGGATTTTCTATTTAATTTTTAAGCTTCATGACGCTGCTGCAAAAAAGATATCAAACTACTCAAATAAAAACAATTTTTTCAACTAATCTTCTAAATAAAATTTAGCAAATATTTTTCCCATTTTTCCGTGACGGTAAGTTTTGTGGTATATTCGCAGCCAAGTCCATGAGAAAAGCTCCGCTCCGCCTCGTTCAGTGTGAACACCTGGAGGTTTTCTTCGCTCCGGCGTTCTTCGCTCGTCACCGCTCGGCTTTTTGTGTGAACGCACCCTTACAGAGTCACAGAACGTAGCTCATCAATGTGCCACAAAAATTCGGTTTCAAGTGCAGGAAAAATACACAAAAACTTAAAAATTTGTGTTGTAGCGGCATATTTGATCCAGAAGTAAACTTTGAGGAGCAGTATAACAGCAGTGATGGGCTAAGGTTTGTAACTTTGTTAGAATATGGCTGCAAGTGATGTAACGGGTGATTTTTTTGAGGTTAGGATTTTCATGCATTAGTATTTGACAGATCACGTGGGATTTCAGACATGGTGTCAAAGAGAAAGATGCTCAGTATGCTTTGACATTTCATCATGAATAGACTTACTAACGAGCAACGCTTGCAAATCATTGAATTTTATTACCTAGAAAAGTTGGCAGAAAATCCGCTTTTTTATCGACAAATTTTGTTCAGCGATGAGGCTCATTTCTGGTTGAATGGCTTCGTAAATAAGCAAAATTGCCGCATTTGGAGTGAAGAGCAACCAGAAGCCGTTCAAGAACTGCCCATGCATCCCGAAAAATGCACTGTTTGGTGTGGTTTGTACGCTGGTGGAATCATTGGACCGTATTTTTTTCAAAGATGCTGTTGGACGCAACGTTACGGTGAATGGCGATCGCTATCGTTCGATGCTAACAAACTTTTTGTTGCCAAAAATGGAAGAACTGAACTTGGTTGACATGTGGTTTCAACAAGATGGCGCTACATGCCACACAGCTCGCGATTCTATGGCCATTTTGAGGGAAAACTTCGGAGAACAATTCATCTCAAGAAATGGACCGGTAAGTTGGCCACCAAGATCATGCGATTTGACGCCTTTAGACTATTTTTTGTGGGGCTACGTCAAGTCTAAAGTCTACAGAAATAAGCCAGCAACTATTCCAGCTTTGGAAGACAACATTTCCGAAGAAATTCGGGCTATTCCGGCCGAAATGCTCGAAAAAGTTGCCCAAAATTGGACTTTCCGAATGGACCACCTAAGACGCAGCCGCGGTCAACATTTAAATGAAATTATCTTCAAAAAGTAAATGTCATGGACCAATCTAACGTTTCAAATAAAGAACCGATGAGATTTTGCAAATTTTATGCGTTTTTTTTAAAAAAAAAGGTATCAAGCTCTTAAAAAATCACCCGTTATATATTTTTTTTTTTAATTCTGCGATAAATATGCTCGTTTGTGCGTTTCTTCGATTTGCGCTTAAAATACATTACGCCGCTATTCATCTGATTTGGCCGCTTTTGCTGCGAAATGACTTCAC
>NW_023475792.1:0-3154 GCF_013731165.1 Rhagoletis pomonella
GGGGGTAGACAGGGTTTATGATGTTTTGCGCGTTTATGTTGATTGTTTTATTTTAATTTTATATTCGAATATCTGCTTTTCTCTACGTACTCGTATTATTGCAGTGAAATTTTCGGCATAATCTCTGTTAGCTGATATGAACTGTGGGTGTGGCCAATGGTAGCATATCCGCTGCGCCCGCGTTGCTTTATCCGATATGTAATCTCTTATTATTTCTTGGTTTGTTATAAAAATTGTGAGGATTTCCACGTTTATTGAAGACTATAAAATGTTTTGCATGTTGCATGTTGCTGGAATTATGTATATTTGCGAAAGGATATTTGGTGAATGTTAAATAGGCAAATACAAATACATACATATATAAACAAATGTTTCTTTAGTATGGGCCTCCGTTGAATGAATCATCTGCTGGTAATTTGCAAAATGGAAAAGCGGTTTCCTTAATTTCGAGAAAGTAGAAAACTTGCAACTTAGAAAACATTTCATGGTACTTGTACGGTTAAAGTTTCAAGAATTTTTTTTTATGCGAAAAAGTACCGAAATAACTATATTTTTTTCATTTTCACTCGAAGAAACATAATTGTTTTTTTTTTTAATAACTTTGGGAAGAAAAACGCCATTTCTGTAAAGCTTCACCAAATAAAAAAAAAATGCAGCATGCAAAATATTTGTCGCAGATATTTTGTAATTTTTGCAAATTTTAAAATTTTGTAATTTTAATAGTTGCGATCCCGTACGAGTCCGGACTAGTCAGAAATAGTCAGAATCAGTCAGATTTTACTGGAAATCGATCCCGTACTCGGGTCTCTGACTTTTGAGAGGACAAAAAAGAGAGTAAATACGGTTCTCTCTCTGTCAGAAGTTACCAGTTTTAGTCCGAGAATTTTTTGCTGGTAAATTCTGGTAAAAGTGTCAAACGATCAGCTGTAGTGTGTTTGGCAACCAAATTGTAAACAAAAGAAAAGTGCACTCTGCTAATTCATGTTGAAAAGTATTTAATTACTTGTTTAAGTGGATTCTAATGAATTTGAAAGTGTTTTTGGTTATTTACATGTGTGAGCTGAGTATGTTTACATACAAAATAAGCAAAAATTTACAATCGAAATTTGGAGGTTATGTTGAAGTTGACAGAAGTTACCATTTTTTACTAGAAAGCGATCCCGTACTTTTCAATGTTACTCTCTCGCTCTGAGTGAATTTTTATTTTTTGACAGTTTTACTAGTCCGGGTCCGAGGAATACGGGATTGCACCTAATAATTTTAGATACTTTAAAATATTAAAATTAAACGGTGAAAATGTTCGTCTTGTCAAACGAACGAAACTTATGTAATAATAATAAAACTTGTGCGCCACCAAATAAAAAAAAGTACAGTGAGTAAAAGATGGCTATGATTTGAGAAACTAAAATTCGAATTTTGAAGTTTTTATTTACACACTCGATTTTCGTTCTAAAATTGTTAGATACATACGTGAAGGAAGTTATATAGCCATGTATGTATATGTGTATAAGGAATACTGTGTAAAAATTTTCCACGCCAATATTTATGTACATAATTACTTTTAAATAATATGAATTTTAAGTTAAGTTATGCGTGGAAACTCGTTAATCGATACTGCGGGGCGTATACGTTACATACACAACTACGGGTATATGAGCACGAGTTGTTATTTTGATTTTTTAATACAGTGGTCGAAATAATTATAGCCGCACCACATTTTGACAAGTTTTACCATATTATTATTGTAGTTATTTAATCTTGGTTATTTTTTTTATAAAAATATAGCTCATTCTTTAACAAAACCCGTGTAGAACCAAGTTTCAAACTTTGTGCAATATATAAAAAAAAATCAACAAACTTTCGTAAAAATGTCTAACTTTTTAATTAGATTTCCTAGAAAGATTGTGAGTATGCGCTTTTGTAGCCCATTGAATTATAGTAGAACAAAGTACAAGTTTCAAAACGGTAAAAATTACAGTTAATTTTTTAAGATTTTTTTTTGTCCCATTTTCTTCCATATAACATCCTGGACAATCCCTACCTAAAGGTGGAAAGGTGCCCAGTCCACTTGCAATGCAAAACTGGGGTTTTCGTCTCTCCTGAACAATTTCAAAAAATTAGGATGCTGTTTCAGCGCTAATAATTAAAACTAGGATCATTGAAGAAAGTTTTAAGACCTGTAAACTTTCTTGGAAAAAATTTGTCAAATGATTTTTTTTAAATATGGTCAGCGTAGTTATCATAGACGTTCATCCATCAATCAGTTACGCTTGTAGTTAAGTTCTAATTATATTCTGATTGTATTCTATAAGTAATCTGAATCGTAATCGATATCGTAACCAAAGATTATTCAGAAGGTATATCAGCGCTTGGCAATGAAGTTTTGCATAAGCGTTCGCAGAGTTATTTTGCTTTTGTATCCGTTCATATGCATCTAACCTTCCACTCCCAGTTGCAAGACGAAATTCAATGGAGGGCATACAGTGTTATTTCATAGTTATTTAGATATGCAATTCTATGTACAAACATCATACACATAAGCATTTATAATCGCCAAACACCATTGCGCATCACAGCTTTCGCATTCACCAAATGCGTGTGGTATGCGCAGAAAATTGATTCTCTATTGACATGCCAATATTGATGTGGTTCCTAGTACATATGTAGTTGGTGTTGTTGTTTTCACATTGTATTGCGTACTCATACTTGCAACCACAATGTTGCATTTACTACATCCACACAATGCATTGGAAAGGAAGAAATGTTTTGCAACATTGATTTTGGGTGTGTATGCAACGAAGTATGCGTATTTTCTAAGCAATAAATGCACATATCTACATACATATATTGCACACGTATGTAAGTAGGCAGAAATGCTGTGTAGCACTCCAACGCTTTCACATAACTCTTAAAATAAACCAAATTTTTTTATACCCGAGCGCACTTGTGCACAAGGGTATTATAACTTTGTTCACATAACGGTTGTTTGTAACAGGCAAAACGAATCGAGATAGATATAGACAAATGTATACATAAATGATCAGAATGAAAAGAGAAATCGATTAAGCGGTGACTGTCTGTCCGTCCGTCCGTCCGTCCGTCCGTCCGTCCGTCCGTCCGTCTGTGCACACGATAACTCGAGTAAAAATTGAGA
>NW_023475793.1:0-3153 GCF_013731165.1 Rhagoletis pomonella
TCTCTGGCGCACCCTGCGCTCCCTTTTGCTACTCCAAAAAGCAAACATGGTCCTTCGAGCCGGATAACATGATTTACTTTAACACGTTGACTGCCAAGGCCATTTTCAGAAAACTGGCCAAAAATGACATTTTGATTTTTTCACATTATATTACTAAAAACTCTATTTCTAGATCATTGGTATCATCAAAAATCAAAAATGATGTTTTTTAAAGGAGAAAAAGGACCTACGAGTTATCTCGTAGTTGGCGTCTGGGAAAGATCTCGCTACGAATTATCTCGTAGTAGGTAGGTCCTTTTTTCCTAAAAAAACATCATTTTTGCTTTCTATAGTATTTTGTTTTATAGTTATTATTATTTATTATAATTATCATAATTTTATTATTATTTTCTTTCTTTTTAGATTTATAAACATTCTCTAAAATTACTGTTATAATTATCAAGAACCCAATATGGATAGGAAAAGGTCACTGAATCAAAGTGAAATTGAGTACAACGCAAATCTAAGTGATTCAGAAGATGATTTCAGCGATGGTAGTAACGACATTTATGAGCCTTCTGAGAATACAAGTGATAGTGAAGATGAAGTCATCTCCGAACCTGAAGACGTCTCCGAATCTGATAATAATGACGATGATTTTCAAGCAACAACGTCAAATGAGAATGATGATTTGTGGACAGAAGTTCAACACAATCCTGAATTATTTCTTTTCGAAGAAAATGTTGGTGCGAAATTAGATACATCAAATTTTACAGTACAAACGCTGGTGGATTTATTTTTTTCGGATGAGTTTCTTGCATTACTGGTAGAACAAACTAATATATATGCTGCGCAAGATATTGCAACATTGGAAAATGGGAATCAAAATGCTATAAAAAAATCTAAAAGGATATCAAATTGGCAAGACGTAAGTGCTACAGAGATGAAAGTTTTTATTGCACTTTTATTGCAAATGGGACCTTGTACTATTCCAACAATAGAACATTACTGGAACACAAACAAGCTATATAATGTAAACTTTTGGCGCACACATATGAGCCGCAATCGATTCCAGTTGATACTTCGTTATTTTCATTTGGTTGATAACTCACAACCATCTACCGACAGATTATACAAGGTGAGACCAATCCTAAATCATTTCAACGATGTTATGCGTGAAAACTATGTACCAAGTAAAAATATTTGTATTGACGAATCCATGATGCTATGGCGGGGAAGATTGCTTTTCCGCCAATACATAAAAAATAAAAAACACAAATATGGTGTCAAACTATATGAACTATGAGTCCGACGGTCTTGTAATAAAAATAAAAATTTACAGCGGAAAATCTGAGGAAACTACCCATAATGTAGGTCACACTGCTGACGTTGTTTTACATTTACTTGAGGACTATCTCGATAAAGGCTACGCGCTTTACATGGATAATTTTTATACCCGAGCGCACTTGTGCACAAGGGTATTATAACTTTGTTCACATAACGGTTGTTTGTAACAGGCAAAACGAATCGAGATAGATATAGACAAATGTATACATAAATGATCAGAATGAAAAGAGAAATCGATTAAGCGGTGACTGTCTGTCCGTCCGTCCGTCCGTCCGTCCGTCCGTCCGTCCGTCCGTCCGTCCGTCTGTGCACACGATAACTCGAGTAAAAATTGAGATATCTTAACGAAACTTGGTACGTGAACTTCTTTTGGGCGTGGGACAGATGGTATTGAAAATGGGCGAAATCGGATAATAACCACGCCTACCTCCCATATAACGGTAATTTTAAGAAATACGAAAACTGCGATATTTTAGTAACTACTGAAGGTAATTCACTCAACATTGATACTTACAATGAGTTTCAGACGGAAAACATGAATATTATAAATTTTTGGAAAATGGGCGTAGCCACGCCCACTTATGGTTACATGTGTATATCTTGGTAACCGCTGCACCAATTTCTTCCAAACTTAGCACAGTTGTTGGCCTTAGTACAGCTTACTAAATGGCTGAAAATTTTAAAAATCGGACAATAACCACGCCTACCTCCCATATAACGGTAATTTTCAGAAAAACGAAAACTGCGATATTTTAGTAACTACTGAAGATAATTCACACAAAATTGATATTTGCAATGAGTTTTAGACGAAAAATAAGAATATTACAAAATTTTGGCAAATGGGCGTAGCCACGCCCGCTTATGGTTACATGTGTATATCTTGGTAACCGCTACACCAATTTCTTCCAAACTTGGCACAGTTGTTGGTCCTGATACAGCATACCAACTGGCCGAAAATTTCTAAAATCGGACAATAACCACGCCCACATCCCATATAACGGTAATTTCGAGAAATACAAAATCTTCGATAAATCAGTAAATATTGAAGCTAATTTATTCAAAATTGATGATTCTTTACCAAGAAATACGTTTATGACAAAATTTTGGAAAATGGGCGTAGCACCGCCCACTTGTGATCACATATATGTATGTATCTCGCTAACCGTTCTAGGAATTTGTACCAAGCTCGGTATGGTTATTGTGCTTGCCACATAAAAGCAAACCGTTGAAAATTGTTGAAATCGGACTAAAATTGAGGCCGCTTTTCATATAACGGTACATTTCAGATATGCTTGAAACTGCAATATTTCGAAATTTAAGGACGCTAATTTACTTAAAATGTATACACCCCGGCTTATCATGTAGCGGTAGCTTTCGGAAAGGTGGAAAACATATATTTAATACTTGCGCCGGGTATTTAATGTTCGGCTCCGCCCGAACTTAGACTTTCTTACTTGTTATAATTCAGTTAGTCTTACAAAACTGTTATATACACGAAAAACTTATGTGTGTGGAACCCTACGAAGTAACAGAAAAGGAAACCACAAAGATGTGGTAAATCGTAAACTAAAAAGAGGGGAGTGTTTTTGGCAGACAAATGGTCTTGTTACTGTATGCAAATGGAAAGACAAACAAGAAGTCCTTTCCATTTCAAACATGCACGCTATTGAAATGGTAGAGGTGCCCAATCGCAATGGAAGAATTTCTATGAAACCGAATATAATTCGAGATTACAATAATGGAATGTCTGGCATTGACCGATCAGATCAAATGATTTCGAACTACTCATCTCTAAGAAAGACTATTAGATGGCACAAAAAGGTTTCA
>NW_023475794.1:0-3153 GCF_013731165.1 Rhagoletis pomonella
TGCTTTGGATCTAAACCATAACCAAAACTTTTTTATCTGAGAAGGTCCTTGGAGGACTTCGGCAGGACTTGGAATTGACCCGATACATTCAAGTTTATCGATAAATTTCAATGATTTGATACATATCGATAGTTCGATGAATTTCAAGAACACTAAAATCCGATAACCCAAAAAAATTCGTTAACGCGACCAATTTCGATAACTGTGAAATTCGAGGGCTCGATAAATTTCGATAACTCAAAAATGTAAATTCTTTGGATACTTTTATAAATTTTTAATTTTGACAGCTCCACATTTTTCGAAAACTACCTAAACATTTTGATAACTCATTACACCTGTTAACACGATAAATTTCGATAAGCTTATATAACCTTGAAATTTCGGTAAATCGATATATTTTGAAAATTCCATAAACTTCGATTCGTTGAACCAACCAATTTCAGTAGATCAATAATTATCGATAACTCTGTAAGTTGAAAGAACTCCATGCATTACGACACCTCGATAAATTTCGTTAAGTCTATAAATGATGATAATTCAATAAATATCGATAACTTGATACATTTCTTTAACTTGACAAATTGCGTTAATCCCACACGTTTTTATAGCTCGATAACTATCCGTAAATTTGGACAACTAAGTTTCTGTGTCTATAAATTTCGGCAACTCAATAAACATTGATCAGTTTAAATAATTCAATACGTCGCGATAACTTTATAAGCTTGGATAAATTTCGACAATTATAAACTTCGATGATTCGATAAATTTCAGTAACCTTTATGGCTGATCTTATTTCGATTCCTATCGGAAAATTTCAACTCTGTTACCCTAATTCTTATGTATTCCTCATTGTCTCCATTTTCGCCTTTATCTCCATTTTCGTCTTTATCTTCAATTTTGCCTTTTTGGTCTTCATCGTTATCACTTGTTTCTTCATCTTCATATTTATCTTTATTTCAAAGTTTAATTTCAAATACGAGGTAAAACAAAATGCGAAACATCTTAAATTGAACAGGTTGCAAAAACAACCATACACAAACATGGAAATATTTATACGACGATTTTCAACCAATTTCGAAACTATAAAAACTCTCCTCATCTACAGAAAATTACCTTTTCAACGGTGTTTCTGGGTTTGAAATCGGTAAATTTACCTTGGTCTTCATCTTTGTTTTTATCTTTCACATCTTTGCTTATATCCTTTTCTTTTTCTATTCACGTAGATATGATGAGGTGCGATGACGTAATAAAATGAGACGTGATTTTATGTGATGTGGTAGGATGTCATGTCATGTGTTGTCATATCCTCTGATGTAATGTCATACGATGTCATATCATGTGATGGCATCCCATATAATGTGATGTCATATCATATAATGTCATGTGATGTGATATCATATTACGTAATGTAATATCATTTGATGTCTCTTCATATCATGTGATATAATGTAAGGTGATGTCATTTAATGTGATCACATTCCATGTTCCGATTATTATATCTTTAACCCTGTTGATAACTGTGTCGATAAAAATACCGATAACAATATCCACAACCATACAGAAAAATACAACGATTACAAAATCGATTAATTCATAGATAAATAAAACAATGATCAAAATCGATTATTGTGCATATCGATAACAATATAAATTACTAAATCGATAAGAAAATCAATTATTTAATCGATTATTATACCGATAATAATATCCATTATGGTATCGATAACAATATAGATTATTATATTGATTATTATATCGATGACAGCAGCTGTTATTTAATCAATAACAGTATCGATAACAACATCTATTATTTTATCGATAGCAATGTCGATTACTATATCGATAAAAATATCGGGTTTTATATCGATAACAACATCGATCTTCATCCTCATCCTTTTCTTCATATTTATCTTTATTTTTGCAAATTCCTCTTCACCTTTACCTTAAAGTGTTTAAATTTGCTTTGGTCTTCGTTTTTGCCTGTTCCTCTAGGCATCTTTGTGTTTGTTTTTATTCTGAAATCGCTAAACCGCTGAGAACCATTTCCATGTACATTATTCCCCTTGAATTTGACAATTTACTCCCAACCAACCAACTGCCGCTAAAGAAGTTTACTTCATAAATTCAAGAAATGTTCTTACCATTTTAGTTACCCTAATTCTTATGTATCTGTCTTTGTCTCCATTTTCGTCTTTATCTTCACTTTTGCCCTTTTTTTTGACTTCATCGTTCTCATTTATTTCTTCATCTTCATATTTATCTTTATTTCAAAGCTTAATTTCAAATGTGTAATGAAACAACAGGCGAAACATGTCAAATTGAACATGTTGCAGCAACATCTATACACAGTTCGAAAATGTTTAAACAACGGTTTTGGCCGTAATTTTCAACCAATTGTGAAACCATAAAAATTCTCATCTACGGAAAAATGCCTTTCCAACGGTGCTCTTGGTTTTGAAATCGGTTCGCTAGAATCGCCAAACGAACGGAGACAAAATTTATGTTAGCGTTTTAATATATAGACTAGAGTTCCAGTTACTGTCGAAATTCGACAGTTTTTCTAGTTTTAGAAGCCTTGGAGAGCTTTTCTAACTTAACACGTAGCGATACTTATACGGTACAAATTAACTAACCGGAAAATCTTCTGCTAAAACGTAACAAATTTTTTTTTATCTGAGAAGGTCTTTGGAGGAGTTCGGCAGGACTTGGAATTGACCCGATACATTCAAGTTTATCAGTAAATTTCGATGATTTGATACATATCGATAGTTCGATGAATTTCAAGAACACTAAAATTCGATAACTCAACAAAATTCGTTAACTCAACCAATTTCGATAACTGTAAATGTAAACACTTTGGATACCTTTATAAATTTTTACTTTTGACATCTCCACATTTTTCGAAAACTATCTAAACATTTTGATAACTCGTTACACTCTGTTAAGACGATTAAATTCGATAAGCAGTGATAAATCGATAAGCTTATATAACCTTGAAATTTCGATATATCGATAAATTTTGAAAATTCCATAAATTTTGCTCTGTTGAACCAACCAATTTCAGTATATCAATAATTATCGATAACTCTGTAAGTTGAAAGTTGAAAACTCCATGCATTACGACTCCTCGATATATTTTCTTAAGTCTATAAA
>NW_023475795.1:0-3153 GCF_013731165.1 Rhagoletis pomonella
TTTCCAAACGTGGTGCCTCTTCTTTAAGGACTTGATACAGGAGACGTTTAACACACCGGACTAGTCTTTTCCAGCATCCTCCGGCTGATGTGTTAGCAGGGCAATTAAAAACCCATTCAATCCCGCGCTTGGTACACTCTTGCTCGATCCGATTAAAATCAAATAAACTATCCTCGGAACTCAGGATTTTCTGGGCACCAACAAAATTTGTACCGTTGTCGCTGCGCATTCGGACCGGCGTTCCTCTCCTGTTTACAAAGTTTCGTAGACAAATCAGATACGAATCTTTAGACAAATCTTCTGCCACCTCCAGATGTATAGCTCGCACGGTGAGGCAGGTGAACAAAGCGACCCAGCGCTTTTGACGACGGCGACCAATGGCTATCTGGAACGGACCGCAATAGTCGACGCCTGTGTAACTAAACGGGCGAACATATGGCGTCAAGCGATCTGCTGGCAACTGACCCATCATTGGCGTATCAGGCTTGGCGGCGTTAGCTTTGCATGTTGGACAAGATCTTTTTACGGACATCAATACAGAGCGGATATGTGGCACCCAGTACTTTTGGCGAACTTCATTTATGGTCAAACCGTCGTTTTGATGATGTAACCTTATATGTACGGTGACCATAAATATATTTTGAAAATGCAGGACAATTTTTCAACAAATTTACCTACATATAATTGCGTAGTATAAAAATAACAAAAATATACTACATATATACATTCCTCGTCATTTGAATAGCGCACCCTTTTTTTTGATTTTCAACTATATAAAGTATGCTTGACAAAATTTTTATATGGAAGAAAATGCGCAGCACCGTCAACAAAAAAAAAAAAATGTCGCCCCTATGTTTATTTTTTTTTTTAATTTTCAAAAATTTTTAAAATGGGATGTAGACGTAGAATATGCTATATTTTTATAAAAAGTTAATGAATATTAAGCAAACAAAAGGAAAACTGTACCTACTAAGTATTAAAAGGATGCGCTATTCAAATAACGAAGAGTGTATATTTCTTAATTATTAATCCAATTTTAAACTTTAAACATAAATCAAATTTGCTTCATTGGTATTAATCTTTTAGTAATGAATATTTACAAAATTATAATAAGGCATATTACATATTACTTTACACGAAATATGAACCTCTGTAAATCAAATTTTTTAGGCAAACTTTGGGTCGTTGAACACGAAAAAAATACCCATAAAAGAAGTGTTTTCGAGATTTGTTCGAAAAACATATTTTTAGTACTTTTTCAGTTATTCCTCAATATCTCATGAAACGACCAACAGTTCGAATGGTATTGATGGGCTGTTTGCAAAAATATATATTTTTTGTGCAGATTGTGTTACGTAACATCTACATTTCTCATCAGATTTTCATTTACTGTAAAAAGAAAATGATTTAACTTTTAATTTTTCGATTTTGGTCGCTTGTAAGACTAATAATTTTCATCGAAATCGGCAAAGTAATATATTTTTGTAAGAGGACTGTAGGTCGCTTTTGTTGATTGGATAATTTTTTCATGAGATATTGACGAATATGTTCGAAATGTACCAAAAACATGTTTTTCGAAAAAATTACGAAAACGCTTGTTTGAAAGGAAAATTGGCTTGGAGAATATTTTTTTCTTAAGCGATTACCACAAAATTTGTAGAACAGTGTTATCGATATATTTGATGCTGGTCTTCAATTTCTCGTCATCCATTCTCCATAACCGTACAATATTTAGAACGCATTGACTATTTGAACATTCAAAATCAGCTTACCCTTATGTAGTTATCGACACTGCTTTTATTTCGATTAGGAAAAGTTTTTTTTAAGGATCGAAGAAAATGCGGGACAAAGGCAGGACACTTGGAAAAAATCAGTACATTTTGGGGGTTTTCTGTTTTGAAAAACTACGCAGGACAGACCTTTAAATAACAGTACGGTCCTGCAAAAAACAGAACGGATGGTCACCGTACTTATATGCCAATGTGTGATAACTAAACGATTGAAATAGTGATGTTGCGGCAGTATTACTGGACGTCGAGCTGACATAGGGAGACAAAACGCTGCATCAATTCGGCCATATGACCTTTTCTGCTTCAGTAACTTCGAAGGGTTTCAATTCCCCTATACGACGGTGTAGATTTCTGGCATTGTATGTAAATCTCAGTACCCAACCCATAACTCTGAGTACCTTCAAATAAGATGAAAAGTTATTTAAATTTAAGATATACTCATCTTTTGGCAACACGAGCAGTATGACGTTCTTTTTCTCTTCAGCGGCGCATTCACTGGACTTAAAATCAGCTGGTTCTGGCGGCCATTCTTCTTCCTCGAATTGCAAAAAATCTGGACCCTTTAACCATCTACAATTCGGATCGAACTCTGACACGGGTTTACCTCGCGTGGCATCATCAGCCACATTCAGTGACGTTGGTAACCACCTCCACTGAGACGGTTCGGTTGATGCGATGATCTCTGAAATCCTGCTGGCGACAAATTGCTTGTACTCCCGCGTAGTGGACCTAATCCACAACAGGACTGTCTTTGAGTCGCTCCAAAAGACGACTCGATCAACTGAGATACTTCGCCGACCTAAACGGGGTTAGATCGCCGAAACAACAGCCCTTGGTCGGGTGAAACCCGAGTCATTCCGGTACGTAGAACCGGCTGTCGTGGGAATGTCCCTGTGGACAAACCCCACAGAAGCTGCACGCTTCCTAGGGTTGCCGTTAGTGGAACTTGACGACAACGACTGAGATACCAACCGTCCTGGGCGGGGTTGTTGTAGCCGCTACAACAACAACAACAACGACTCGATCAATAATGAAATCATGGCATTCTTGTATTGATCTGGACAAGCGACATCCTAAGATAGCTGCCTGCAGCTCCAAACCAGGCACCGTCATGCCCTTCAACGGGGCGCATCGTGACTTAGCTGCGACAAACACAACATCGACGGCACTACCCTTGCATATGCGCAGATAGGCAACTGCTGCATAGGCACTGGAACTGGCGTCGACGAAAACATGTAACTGCATCTCATCAGCTGACATTAGTAACGTGGAGTAACACCTTGGCACGGAAAATAATGGCACATTCTGGAAACTTTCCCACCACGAAGTCCACCTGAGGTTAAGCTGTTGTGGCAAAGGCTCG
>NW_023475796.1:0-427 GCF_013731165.1 Rhagoletis pomonella
TTCTCACCCTTTTTATTTCTTTGCTAATAAACTCATTCAAAGGATGAAAAAGAATGGTACGATGAACGCACGTCATTCAAAGTGGAATTAAGATGTGTTGGTATTTGAAAAAAAAATATTGGGACACGAATGACCTTTTTTGCTCATAAATAAAAAAAAAGTGGGAAAATACCTTTCTACCGAGATCCCATAAGTCTAAATCAGAATAGTTTTGGCCCAGTTATTTAAGTTTTTCGTGAATCAATCTTTAAAAAAGTAAAAAAAAACAGCATCAAAAATCTCATTATTACGGTTCCAATTTTTAAATATTTTTATGCAGATTTAAGATTAGATGTAAGATTTTTAAATATTTTTATGCAGATTTTTTAAGCCTAATCTGTTCTGTCATCTGAGGGGACTTTTTTCAAAAAGTTCTTTAAGAAACTAT
>NW_023475796.1:527-3153 GCF_013731165.1 Rhagoletis pomonella
AAATAACGGGTGATTTTTTAAGAGCTTGATAACTTTTTTTTTAAAAAAAACGCATAAAATTTGCAAAATCTCATCGGTTCTTTATTTGAAACGTTAGATTGGTCCATGACATTTACTTTTTGAAGATAATTTCATTTAAATGTTGACCGCGGCTGCGTCTTAGGTGGTCCATTCGGAAAGTCCAATTTTGGGCAACTTTTTCGAGCATTTCGGCCGGAATAGCCCGAATTTCTTCGGAAATGTTGTCTTCCAAAGCTGGAATAGTTGCTGGCTTATTTCTGTAGACTTTAGACTTGACGTAGCCCCACAAAAAATAGTCTAAAGGCGTCAAATCGCATGATCTTGGTGGCCAACTTACCGGTCCATTTCTTGAGATGAATTGTTCTCCGAAGTTTTCCCTCAAAATGGCCATAGAATCGCGAGCTGTGTGGCATGTAGCGCCATCTTGTTGAAACCACATGTCAACCAAGTTCAGTTCTTCCATTTTTGGCAACAAAAAGTTTGTTAGCATCGAACGATAGCGATCGCCATTCACCGTAACGTTGCGTCCAACAGCATCTTTGAAAAAATACGGTCCAATGATTCCACCAGCGTACAAACCACACCAAACAGTGCATTTTTCGGGATGCATGGGCAGTTCTTGAACGGCTTCTGGTTGCTCTTCACTCCAAATGCGGCAATTTTGCTTATTTACGAAGCCATTCAACCAGAAATGAGCCTCATCGCTGAACAAAATTTGTCGATAAAAAAGCGGATTTTCTGCCAACTTTTCTAGGGCCCATTCACTGAAAATTCGACGTTGTGGCAGATCGTTCGGCTTCAGTTCTTGCACGAGCTGTATTTTATACGGTTTTACACCAAGATCTTTGCGTAAAATCTTCCATGTGGTCGAATAACACAAACCCAATTGCTGCGAACGGCGACGAATCGACATTTCACGGTCTTCAGCAACACTCTCAGAAACAGACGCAATATTCTCTTCTGTACGCACTGTACGCATTCGTGTGGTTGGTTCAATGTCCAATAAAGTAAACTGAGTGCGAAACTTGGTCACAATCGCATTAATTGTTTGCTCACTTGGTCGATTATGTAGACCATAAATCGGAAAGCGCGAAACACATTTCGAACCGAACACTGATTTTGGTAATAAAATTCAATGATTTGCAAGCGTTGCTCGTTAGTAAGTCTATTCATGATGAAATGTCAAAGCATACTGAGCATCTTTCTCTTTGACACCATGTCTGAAATCCCACGTGATCTGTCAAATACTAATGCATGAAAATCCTAACCTCAAAAAAATCACCCGTTAGGTCCAGCTCGCTTAAATCTTAATATTTTTCCGAAATATTTGGTGGATGTCTTAAAATATAATAAATTTTGTAACCCCAGCGGAAAAACAGCAACTTTTTTTGGTGATGCAGTCTAATGTACATATGTACTCTTTTTTAGACATGAGCTTCTTGTGAGTTACTTATATTATGTTATTTGCGAATTTTCTTTTGCAATTTTATCAACATTCGCAATGCGAAGACACGCATATAAATAACGAACTATCTTTTTAAGATCAAAGCAAAACTTTCGAGTATAGAAATTAAACGCAGGAAGAGTTCCTGCAAATTCCATTACAAAGTCGACGATTAACAGAACGTTTGCAGACTGAGGTCAATTCCTGTAAGGATAAATACCGCAAATTAGCTGACGAACTCATTGGAAGGTTTCAATAGTCGAAATACATAAAATACAATACAACCACATACTTGCCGTTTCCTTTTATCACTTCCAGCAGCCGTAAGATATATCCGCCACACCTAAGATGCTAGACAGAAAACGAACTGATCACTTGTATATTTAAATTAACCTGTCGTTAAATTTGGGATTTTTTTATTCAAACGAAGTATCTTTCTTTGAAATCGCTTCATTACTTTTCGTTCAATAAGCGTTTTTGTGAAGCTCTATTAATTACAACTACAACATTTGAGCTAGGCAGCCATACCGAAACGTAAGGCGTATTGTAAGTTAAGGAAAAAACAAGTAATTTTTAAGCAAAAAATAAAATCGACTTCAGTTCTCGTACAAAAATTTAAGATTGTCGTTAATTTCTTCATCGGATTTAAGCGAAATTAGCATGGGACCACCTTTCCTTTAAAAAAAGAATTATAGAAATCGGGTAACGTGATCCAAAGTTATGCGGTAACATACATAAAAAATAAAAAAAATTAAAATTAAAATAAATATTCCGACGAACTGAATAAGAAGTGGGTAAAAATTAAGCATTAAGACTATTTGTTTTACCCTCTATTTGACCCAACTTTGCTTTGACTTTGTGGTTATTTTGAGTGATTAAAAAAAACAATTATGGACTCAGATTACATTTCTTCTTGGAATAAAAAATATTTCTCTTGTGAGATTTGCACCTATACGAAACACCTACATATAAGTTTCCATTCAACATTTAATTTTTTTTGTACAAAGTTTTTTTGTTTTTCTCAATCCTTGATTACATTTTGCTGTTTTCGTTTCCTCAGCATGAGTACTGCCTAACCGTTGTATTCAGCATTTTTTTCCGCCTTTGGTTCCTTCCAATACAATCGCCGTAAAATGGAAAATTTCCGAATTTATTGTCGTT
>NW_023475797.1:0-3152 GCF_013731165.1 Rhagoletis pomonella
TAAATCACAAATAACTAATAAACATAAACGCACAGATATGTTATGTATATGTATGCACATGTATACATATAGTCATGTGAAAATTAATAGGGATACGACATTTTGACCAGTTTCGGCTTACTGGCGGCTGTTTACTGTTTATTATTTTGTTATAGAAGGTTTAAGTACAAGCAAAATCTATGTATTCAACAAAGTGTGATTGAATTTGACATTGCTCTCAGAAGAATCATCCTATAAACAGTGTTGCCAGAACTTTTTGGGCTGACCGGCTAGATTGGCAAAAAAAAACGGCTAAAAACAGCTAAAATGTTTTAATGAAATTTCACATGCTTTATTTAAATAAATCGCAAGAAACGAAAGACTAGTTAACACCATTAATTTATATCGAGTGTATATTCCTCATCATCATTTTAATTTAATTTTAAGAGATCGTCATCTACAGTAAAATTATGGCAGCATTTTTCTTCACATTTTAAACCGTATCTTATATATAAAATAGCGTTTAACGTTTTAACGCACATTGGATTTCTTTGCTTAGTTTTTATTATATTCATTTAACTAAATATTCGCTCTACTTCTGCATTACTTATAGGCAAAAAAGAAAACTAAAAACTAGGTTGGAAAGGTCAGCAAAAGGGTTTTCTCCTAGGGCATTTCGAAATTGATAAACTTCGGCCCAAAATTTTACAGTTGAGTCTAAATTACTCCAGGTATGTAACGTTAACCGTTGCCATTGCATCTCCATGGATGTTATTTCGTCGGCATTATATTTGCGTTTTTGTTGCTGTAGTTGAACAAATACTTTTGGTTTAATTACTCTTAATGCATTTCCAACCGAAAAAAGTAAATTTTTTTTAGTGTGGCAATATTTGTACGGAGGCGTTGGCGTAATTCCTTTATTAAAGTGATAATAAAATAGCGACCATTTTCTCGAATTATTTTCTCGGCTTCGTGGTCAAAAGCGTTTGTGCTTACTTTTGTTTTTAAATACTCTTCAAAACTGTGATAAAACTGAGGAAATGGAGCAAGGTATGGTTCCAACGGGGAGCATATAGGATCAAATGTGTCCGCGCTAATAACCACTAGGCAGCATAGATGCGAAAGTAAAACATTGAGTTCATTAAAAATCTTCATTGGGTCTGCATTATTGCTTTCGAACAACTTGTTTACTTTTTGCACCTGAAAATTAGGCAAATAGTAAAATCGGCTAAAAACGGCTAACTTTTTTTTACAAACCGGCTAACAAATCGGCTGCCGGCTAGATCGAATTTTCTCCGGCTAGTTGCTATCAAAACCGGCTAAATCTAGCCGGAAAACGGCTAAAATGGCAACGCTGCCTATAAAGTCAAATTGAAAAAATTTTTTATGAATTTTGAATCGATGGTTTATATCATGATAAAAACATTACAAGGTCAATTCATTCTCTCAATTCGTCGGCCATGATTTTGTTCTGACGTTTGCCAACATTTTAAAATCATATAAAATTGAAAATAAAAAAATTAAATTGTTTACAATTGTTGTTGTTTGAGATTGAAAATGAGAATGTGTGTGTGAGTTTGAGTTTTGATTTTAAAATTATATTGTTGGCAAACGTCAGACTGCCTCTCAATGGTTTTACCTTGTTATGTTTTTATCATGGTTTATATTTTTTGGCATAATAGTACCTTAAAAGAGAGCCTACCTGAGTTGCCAATCACATCTTGTTTATTACACCTTGAGTACAAGTTTCAAGCAGTGTTGCCGTTTTAGCCCTTTGGTGGCTAGATTTAGCTACCACATACTTTTTTTGGCCACATAAATTTAAAATTGCCCCTAGCCCTTTTTTAGCCCTTTGGAGAATTTATTCATACTGAGCATGAAAAAGTGGTATATGCTTAATTTGATCTAATTTTTTTGCATTTATGTAAGAGATGATTTTTTAACTAAGAAAGACTGATATATATACATACATGTACTGTATGTTCCTTTCGTTTTTATATCCGAGCGCACTTGTGCACAAGGGTATTATAACTTTGTTCACATAACGGTTGTTTGTAACAGGCAAAACGAATCGAGATAGATATAGACAAATGTATACATAAATTATCAGAATGAAAAGAGAAATCGATTAAGCGGTGACTGTCTGTCCGTCCGTCCGTCCGTCTGTGCACACGATAACTCGAGCAAAAATTGAGATATCTTAACGGAACTTGGTACGTGAACTTCTTTTGGGCGTGGGACGGATGGTATTGAAAATGGGCGAAATCGGACAATAACCACGCCTACCTCCCATATAACGGTAATTTTAAGAAATACGAAAACTGCGATATTTTAGTAACTACTGAAGATAATTCACTCAAAATTGATACTTACAATGAGTTTCAGACGGAAAACATGAATATTATAAATTTTTGGAAAATGGGCGTAGCCACGCCCACTTATAGTTACATGTGTATATCTTGGTAACCGCTGCACCAATTTCTTCCAAACTTGGCACAGTTGTTGGTCCTGGTACAGCATACCAACTGGCTAAAATCGGACAATAACCACGCCCACATCCCATATAATAGTAATTTCGAGAAATACAAAATCTTCGATAAATCAGTAAATATTGAAACTAATTTATTCAAAATAGATGATTGCAACAATTCTTTACCAAGAAATACGTTTATGACAAAATTTTGGAAAATGGGCGTAGCACCGCCCGCTTGTGATCACATATATGTATCTCGCTAACCGTTCTAGCAATTTGTACCAAGCTCGGTATGGTTATTGTGCTTGCCACATAAAAGCATACCGTTGAAAATTGTTGAAATCGGACTAAAATTGAGGCCGCTTTTCATATAACGGTAAATTTCAGATATGCTTGAAATTTCAATATTTCGAAATTTAAGGACGCTAATTTACTTAAAATGTATACACCCCGGCTTATCATGTAGCGGTAGCTTTCGGAAAGGTGGAAAACATATATTTAATACTTGCGCCGGGTATTTAATGTTCGGCTCCGCCCGAACTTAGACTTTCTTACTTGTTATACATACATACTGCAAAAGTGTTAGGGCTGTTTAACTCATCTATTAACGATTTAACTATAGTTTAAAATAATTAAGTTTACGGCCCTTAGGTCCAGTTTTTCAGTCCAGTTTAAACTCAGATTAAGTAAACTGAGTTCA
>NW_023475798.1:0-3152 GCF_013731165.1 Rhagoletis pomonella
AAGAGAAAAGGACAATCCACACTACCATTAATAATATTAAAAACAAAAGTCAGGGAAAGTACAGAACGCCTCGTTTCCAATGACTTAAGGTTAAGCAAAAGCAAACGACTACTGTACGGTGGTATAGGATCCGAAAAGTTTAAGGACCGCAATGCGAACTTAAGAAACACCTTTTGGACACGTTCTAACCTATTTATAAAAGTTTTGTGGAATGGCCTCCAAATATATGTAGCATATTCCAAAATGGGACGAACAAAAGATGAGTATAGTAATTTAATAGTATAGGGATCAGAGAATTTTACACAGTTCCGCCTCACGAAACCCAAAACAGAGAAGGATTTAGAAATCACAAGATTAATATGCCTACTAAAAGAAAAATTTGAAGTAAAAATGACGCCAAGATCTTTGGCCTCGGCAACGGAGTCTAGCGAAGACTCCGCGATTGTATAACTCGTTGATAAAGGACTATGAATTTTTGCAAAAGTTACTTTAAAGCACTTTTTAATATTTAAAGAGAGGCGTGATTTTATGCACCAAAGATTGAGATTATTAATGTCGGCCTGAAGCAAAGTAGCATCACTTTCGTTTCTGATCATTGAAAATACTTTCAGGTCATCGGCATATAGCAAAAAATTTGCGAATGAAAAACATGAGCTAATGTCATTTATGAATAATATAAAAAGTAAAGGACCTAAAATACTTCCCTGGGGTACCCCAGAGGAGGCAAGGAATGCATCTGACGAAATGTCATCTATCGAGACAACACAGCGCCTATTGATCAAGTAGGATTTAATCCACTTCAAAAAAACAGAATGGAAGCCAAGATATGCTAACTTATTAAGTAAAATCGAATGAGAGACTCTATCAAAGGCTTTACTAAAGTCCGTATAAATACAGTCAACCTGGAAACCTGCAAAAAGAGACGTCAAACAGTATTCACAAAATACAGCTAGGTTAGACACAGTAGATCGATTGGAAACAAAAACATGTTGGTTAGGCAGGATTAAACTTTTAGTGATAAAATACATTTTTTCTTTGACTATAGATTCAAAAAGTTCGATACAGTTGACAGTTTAGAAATGGGCCTGTAATTGCGAACATTATTTTTATTCCCACTCTTAAGTATAGGGTTAATAGAAGTAATTTTCCAATCCTCGATAAAGACACCCGACGCAAGAGACAAATTAAAAATTAAAAATATACATAATACAATAATATAATACAATATAACTTAACAATAACAACAAATATGACTTCATTAATAGAAACGAAAAAAATATATCAGAGTAAAACAGAAATAGTGGAGAGAGAAGAGAAAATTTTAGTGCCCTTACACAATGCCATCAGTAATTTTTAAAATAATATATACAAAAAAAAGTACATAAAATGGTAAAAAAATTATAGTCGAACTTCTTTTTGCCAAGTTTTAACGTAGTATTATTTTTGTTGTTATTTAATTTGGTTATTCTTTATAAAAATATAGTTCACTCTTTAACAAAACCCGTGTAAATCCAAGCTTCCAACTTTGTGCAATATTAAAAAAATCAACAAACTTTTGTACAAATTTCGATCTTTTTCAAAAGTTCTAAAAAATCAACCGTAATTTTTAGCCTTTTGAAACTTGTACTTTATTCTACTAGAATTCAATGGGCCACAAAACTGCATACTCAGAATCTAATTAAAAAACTCGACATTTTTCCTAAAATTTGTTGAATTTATATTTTTTTTGATTGCATAAATTTATAAGGCAGTGTCACTTGAATGGTACATTTGTACGGATTAGTACATTTTTATATTGTGCTATTAGTACAAAATAAAAAATTGGAACAATTTTTTTTTCGTCAAAAGATTCGTACAATCCATCTGTTTAAAAATATTTATTATATATATATATTTATATTTAAAAATTCCAACAAATTATTTTTCGTGATTGGGATAAAGAAAAATATTTGGGTATTCACACAATTGGGATACGATTTGCATCAAATTTGGGCAAATACCCAATCGTGTGACACTGCCTCTAAACTTGTATTTATACGGATGTTGTTAAAGAATGAACTATAAAAAACTAACCAAAATTAAATAACAACAAAAACTTAAAACTTGCCAAAATTTGTTGCGGCTAGAAGTGAAACTTCTTAGGCGGCGGTATCGCAAAAATGGTGAGTGAAATTTTTAAAACTGAAAATGTTACATGAGTAAGAAGGCAGATATAGTATAGAGAAGGGGGGAAAAAGAAAGACAGCGAAGTATTCTGAGAAAATAGTCCCGGAATTTCGGGATTTGTAATGTGCACTGATGGAAATAATAGAGATTCCGTTTCTTGACCGGTATTGGCTATATTTATTTTTTTATTTAATAATTAATATTTTTTTATAAATGTCTATACATATAACACCGAGGATAATAAATGTTACACACAAAAATCAATATATTCGCGAAACCATGGGCCAAATATAGTAATATTGAGTTTTTAGTCTTTCACTCTGAATTCAAAATAAATTAAAATTAATTAATTCAAAAATTATTTACAAAATTCAATGAAATGTGCTCAGAGAAGAAGTATCTGCATCAAATTAAAGAGGAAATTCTGTCGAATTTAAACAGATTCGATTTTTTGGTGCATAAAGTCTGGTAAGTATTGAAAATATCATTTTAAAATTTTATCCTTGAAATTTCGCAATATTTATTTTTGAAAAAATTGTATGTTAAGGACTTATATAAACTCGATAACATCCTCGAGTTTTATCCTTCTAACTTTATAATCTTAAAAAATTACCTATTCGCCCTTGTGAATCCAAACAAATTTATTTTTTTTAATTCTAAAGAAATTTCCTCTATCGTTTAGTACCCATGTTTTTATACTACATTGCATTGAATTTTTTAAATAATTTTTAGAATTAATCATGTCTTTGAAATTATAAAGTCCTTTAAAATAAATCCTGACTTCAGAGAGAAAAAATAAAAACGCGAATTTAAATAAAAAAAGTAGGTTTCAAACCCATTCATTTATTATTTATCGGGATCCCGAGATTGTAATAACGACATCCCGCAAATCCCGGGATCGTAAAAAGCGAAAAAATTAACATCCCTACTACATACATATATCTTATATATAAAAATAAGTGCACGTTTTTGGTGTGACCTCATAA
>NW_023475799.1:0-3152 GCF_013731165.1 Rhagoletis pomonella
AGTATTTTTAAACATTACCCTTTGTGATCTATCATAGAGGTATGAAGTAGAGGTATACGCCGCCGGGCCACGCCGCCGCCGCCGCCGTTCTTTGTCATTTCACACGCGCCGCCGCCGAGTTACGAAAATATCGGCGCGGCGGCGGCGGCGGCGGCGTTCGGCGCCTAAGGAATTTTGTACAAAATTTTCATATTGTATGCACATTGAAATACATCGTTTGAAGGAACTAAATACTACTCGTATAAAAAAACACTATTTTACGAAATGAAAATTACATTTTTAAAAGGGGTTTTTTTTTGCATAACTTGGGCCACTGAACATTAAAAAAAAGCGTAACTCAGAAAAAACATATGTAACACGTTTTTCGATCGAAAGCGTTTATTACAGTTAAATTAGGGTCGAATACTGGTAATCTGACGATTTTTTCCGCAGTAGAAAATTTTTTTCAATACTACAACAATACTACTTTTTTATATACTACATCAACAAGAAAGTTATACTTTAATGCCAATATCTCAGGAAGCTGTTTTAACAGAAGCGCCCTTATTGCATCTAACTCCTCAATTATTGGAGATAAAACAAAGACTAGTTGATTTTCCTGTGTTTTTTTTTAAAACATTTTAAACAGAATTTTAATAAAAAGCAAACACTTTTTTTGCTAATTTTTACATTCGTAAGTTACTTTATTCTGGGGTCCCACAGACGTATACAAGAAATAGGTGGCTGTGTAAAAATTACGTTGATATTCCTATGTAGTGGTCAAACCCCAGGAAGGTTTTGCTCTCGCGCATCGCAATATTTTCTACACAGAATTAAAGTCCCCCTTTTTGGTAAAAATTACTATTATTTTGCATTACATTCTGCTCTCCTTAGAAAAATTAGGCGCTTAATATATTAGTGGAAATTTTAACCATTTATAAGCCATTTTTTCAAACAGTGGGTCAAAAAGACCCGTTCTGGTGGGAGTTCATGGGCTAAACTTTTGGAAAAAAGTAGGCCTACCTTATTTTCAATATATAACCCGCAAAAAATCCTAAGAACTCCGTAATTTAACATAACGGTTGATAAGCTTATTGCAAAAATTTATTGATAGCGACATAAATTACCCCAATAACTTAACCTTTAAATTTTTTTATTTCTTTAAATTGAAATAGTACATATGGATTTGCAGAGTACATAGAGATGTATGTATATTAGGGTGCCCATCGAAAATCGTTTTTTTTGTACGTTAGTACTACATATTTTCAAATTGTGCAAATTATCGATGGTCAAATTTTAAAAAATTCTTTGAAATTCAAGCAAAAATAGTCATTCAAAAACTCATGAATCTAGAAAATCGTAGTTTCTGACCTAAATCGACAGGCCGCGACCTCTAAATGGCCTTTAAAAAATCTATAAAAATAGGCAATAATATTTCTCATAAAAACGAATCAAATTAGGGGGTTGGGTCTTTAAATTTTCAAAAAAAGCATTTTCGATGGTAAACTTAATGTATATACTACAGTATATTTTGCTTTGCTGCCTTTATGCTGAAGTGCACATTTAAGATACCTACCCTAAAATGCGCACTAGCGGCACTATTTTTAACATTTATAAGGAAACTCCTCCGATAGATGCATTCAACATACCTGCACATTGGCGATACATGCCTTAAAAACTGTGCTACTAACTATCAAAGAAAGTATTAGGTTTACCTGCACTGGCCCTACAATTACCTAATTTTACAAGCTTTTATTTATTTTGCTCATCTCGCAGAACAATGAAAATGGCTATCAATTCATGTAGTTATATAGATAATTAGATACCATTCGGTAAAAATTTCGCTTGCAGTAATTTCCACGTGGTAAGTGCTCCTCCATTATTTGCTTTCATAGTGACTTGGATACCTTCCTCATTGAAGTAGTAAAGAAAATTCGCTTAAGTGCCTTTTTCGGTTAAGTGCACAAGTTTTTCGTGCAAAGAAGGATGTGCAGCTAAGCAAAATATACTGTAGTTTACTTTTGAATACGGTTTCAGTGAGTGCGCTAAAATGACACCGGTATAAACGCTTGAATGAATATGTGTTGAATCAAATCGGTTTTTATACCCGAGCGCAGTCAATGACCTAATGTATGTACTATATAGACTTTCTTCTGATCGGCAGCAGTCAATGAATGAATTAAATAGAATTATAATCTGATGACATGATAAGATTAGAAGCTTCATGGCTCTTTGGAATCTACCTTATGGGCAGTAGCGCCGGCGTTTCCAGACGCGCCGGCGTCGCCGCCGCCGCCGATTATTTTTGAAGTTGACCACGCCGCCGCCGCAAAGCCTGTCGGCGTAAACCTCTAGTATGAAGAGATCCAACGTAGAAAATTAGGTGGAAGACCAAGAAGATCAAGTTTGTAGATGAGCAACGAGTGGCACACTCTGTCAAATGCTTTACTGAAGTCAGTATATATAACATCAACAGTTTTGCTTTCACTAAATGCTTTTGAGATATAGGATGTTAATTCGAGTAAATTTGTAGAAGTTTATTTGCCCTTGCAAAATCCATGTTGACTATATGAAATGCTAGAAGAGATAGAATGCGTCAACTGATTTGTTATAATTGCTTAAAATAATTTAGGAATTGCAGAAAGCTTAGCTATTCCCCGGTAGTTCTCCACTGAAGATCTGCTACCGCTTTTATGTAACGGGGTTATGAACGATTCTTTCCATATAGTTGGAAAAAACGCCCTCTTTAAGAGATAAATTAAATAACGCTGTTAACGGCTCATAGAGATAATCAGAACAATTTATAAGAATACAAGTAGGAATCTGGTCAGGACCATAACTGAAGGACCGCTTTAAGGATTTCAGATAAACTACTACATCATCGGGAGATATTACTGGGATATTTATTGAGTTCATTGGACATAGTTTAAAAGGATAGTCAATGTTAGCATGTGAGTTAATGGAATAATTGGATTTAAAAAACTGAGCGAACATGTTAGAAATTATTTGATTATCACTAGAGACGGTATTTTGATACTTCATGGCGGAAGGAAACCCACGTACATTTCGCTAGGAGTTTACGAAGTCATAAAATGATTTGGGGTTATATATTATACGCCGTTTGATTTTACACAAGTAAGCTTTATAACACTTTTTGTTTAATTCAAAAAACT
>NW_023475800.1:0-3152 GCF_013731165.1 Rhagoletis pomonella
TGTGGTTGCGGCATTCCACCTTCTTGAAGTAAGTTTTTTTTTTCATGAGGTGTGTGTGTGCGTCCATACGTGTTGACATTGTTGTTTTACAGTTGTTTGTTATCATTTATTTTTTTATTTGTCACATTGTACCAAGAACGAAAGTTAAACACACACACACAAAGCAAAGAAATCGTGAAAATAATAATATCGAAAATAAATGGCAAACCAAAAGCACATACGGAGAAAAATGATAGGAGAGGGAGAGAGAAAAAAACACAATTGCATATTTTCATTAATCACTTTGAAACAGTTATATATTTTTCAAGTTAATTTTACTAGCCAAAAATAGAGTTTTGTGTAATTTATTAAATTTTGAAAAATTTGTTTACGAGTATATTGAAATATCGCTTAATTTATTTAAATTTCCATACACTTGTGTTCTTTTGTTTGCGTGGTTGCAATGTGCAATGAGTGTAGGTAGGTGGGGTGGGTAGGTGAATATTAATGTTGTAACACTTTAAATTGCGTAGTGTACATGCACTTAAGTACGTACTTAGTATTACTTAATTTTTGAGTACTGGGTATTTAAATTAAATATATGCATAAGAACATAGATATATATTTAATTGATAGATACTTGAGTTTTGTAGGTTTAGTCAATATAACTAATTTGATATTTTATCTCAGTTATTGGTTATTCGTATACATACCTCACGCTTGCCCTTGGACACGCAGCTGAGTATATCTGAACCCGATGGTTCCAGTATGAGCACATCGCGCTGAAAAAAAGGTAGAAGGGAATTATAAATATGACAATAATTTCTTAACACAATTTTATTTTATTGATTCATACCACGAGTAAAAATTAAAGAGCAAAATATGTATGTATATATCTATAAGAAGAAATGATTTAACAGATTCAATGATCTGTTTTCTCTTTTTTATTCTGTGAATATATAAAAGAAAAACCCGGCGATTTATTTCAAATTGATACCAATGTAAAATAATGATATGAAAAGTGTTTTCAGCTTTTGTTAATCGATACAACTAATTTTTACACAACATGGAAGAAGTTGGTGTAGTCATTTCTGCATACTAAACTCAGAAAAAAATATTTTTTTTTTTGGATCACGACAATCTTGCAGCAAAGGTTCGATAAATGTGGCTAGTGGTGGTCGAAAGCAAGTCAAAGTATCTCCTGGCAACACACAAGAACTATTGACTCTTGTAACACGCGTCACTTTTGGCAGTGTTGCAATTTTGAAGTACTCAACGACTACGATTAACCATTAAGCACCGCCAACAACGCCAGCCTGGAAATCAAGCGAAGAATAACTCTTCCAAATAGCTGTTACTTTGTGATTGGAAGACAATTGAAAATAAGATCCCACTCTCGACGAACAAAAAGTACGATCAACGAGATTTTATATAACGCAGAAAGATGGATGAGGTCTAACCAAGATGAGAAGGCTTTTGGACGATTTCGGGCGAACTATATTACGCAACATCTAAGGTCCTGTTCGCGTGGCCGATGGGTACCGAAGAAGAGGGAAAGACGAGCTTTTTAACGACAGGGACAGCGCATAAAAGTACAACGGTTGCGCTGGCTTGGCAATATTGGACACAAGAATGACGACGCTCTGGTCAAAAGATCCCTCGACTCAGCACCCATGGGTGGACAACGAAATAAAATTAAAAGCCGGATGAGTGAGGCAATTAACGGCTTTTTTTTATTTGACTCACAGCGATAAATAAATGAAAATAGAAGAAATGTAAAATAGAACCGTGCGACAGCCAATTAGACACACTAGTAACTCAATATACTCGCGAAACTAAGTATACCTCAAGTATTTCAAAACTGCGTTTTTAGTTTTTCTATCTAACGTCTGGATTTTCTTTAAGGACATTGAACTTTCAAATATATATGTATATATTTCAAAAAATTATTTAAAAAATGCATTAATAAATTATTTGTTTAAAAAAATTAAAATAAGTAAAAGGGCGTTTACAATACTTATTCGTCCTTGTCACCCACAAAAATTTCAAAACCGAGCACATTTAATACATATGAAAAACATGACCCAAACGTTATATATGTTGAGGTAGTCACCAGCTTATTTGGCCCACATTTTCCAATGGACTCAATAAAAAACTGTTGAGATTACTTTATGTTGTATATCCTATTAAACGTTTCATAGAAGGACATAGAAGTATTCAGCACAAATGCTGTAGCATATGTATATGTGTGTTAGTGTGTGTATGTTTCCTCTGTATATATGGACATATCCTGTGTTTATTTAGCACTACTCGCACGCTTCCATGCCACACCGAAAGCGTTTGTAGTCTGCCGCAACTCAACTACATATGAAAACTGTATATGTATGTATGTATGTATGTTATTTGTTGGTAAGCACATACTTTGTATAGCAGATACTCAAGTGCAATGAAGAATATCTTCTCGACGCTCGTACGCCCACTTCAATTCGAACACTTGAGCGGCAGGCAGGCAGTATCTACTCGCTCGCACTTATCTTTGCTTAATGCAAATAGGAGTATGAAAAAAAAAACAAATAGAGAAGAAGAAATGCAGAAATGAAAAAGTTAAGTGTAATCGAGGAAAAGGAAGGAAGAGGAAGAAGAAGATGAAAGAGACACATTCGCCCGCACTCACACAATTTACTTACTTTTTTTTATAATAGACTTTGGCGCGAAAAAGTCAAGAAAAAGCAATGCTGGCAACAACGGCGGAGGACGATGGGAAGCATGAACAAATTGTGCCAGCAAAGTTCGAAGAGTATTTGCGAGTGGAAGAAGTAGAAAACAAAAAAATTACAGATGAAATGTGGCAAATGAAAAAGTAATAAAAGCTGAACTTGAACTAAAAACGGAAAAGGATATTGATAGTTGAAGACGAAGTCATTAGACTGTAGTGAGTGGCATACCAGTAAGCTTGCGTACATGTGTTTGCCTGTTTATTGGCACAAATACACTCGCAATGTTCTTATTTTTCTCTCCTCTTTTTTCTCTTGCACTTGCATACTCAAATGTGATAATGGTCTGTAATGGTGGGGAAAAATATTGCCAGCCGATTGGATTGGCGTCAGCAGCTAGCACAGCAGCAGCCAAAAACAAGGCATGAACAAGTGCAGGAAAAGAAAAACTACGTATAA
>NW_023475801.1:0-3152 GCF_013731165.1 Rhagoletis pomonella
AAATGTATCCCGTAAATATTACCCAGGGCGGTTGCCACGATTGCAAATATTTAATAAAAATCATCAACGCTACGCGCATACATACAAACAGTATTTGCACATTCACGACATTCAAATTGCACTCGAAATCGCACAACATTCTCTAACACAAACTTGTCCGCAATTTTCCAGGTAAAAGCACAGCAAACATCACTGCGGCAGCTGCTGCGTTGGCTAAACAAACGTGCTCGAGCGTTTAGAGTCAAAGGTGCAAAAATATTTTATGCAATCAGTGCGAAATTCTAAGCGCCAAAAAATTCGGTAAATTTTTCACGCCTCCAACAACAAAAAAAGGGTTGCCAGCACGCTCGATTCGCCGTCCATGAATGCAGCAATCAGTGGTGGCGCTCGAATAAATCAGAACCAACTACACAAATACTGACAGGTAGGCAGGCAGGCGAACAGGTACACTCTTCAATTGCAGTGGTCCACTGCAACAACAATACCAACAGCAAGAATACAACCGTAGCGATGAAGTTGAAGAAATCCTTTTTGCTTCAGCGATTGCAATTCTCTTTTGCTTTTTGGCGAAACCAACAAAACGTCGACCGGCGACCAACGACGAGTAGCAAAAACTAAAAGGCAAAAGCCAAAATAACGGATGCGTCTCATAGTAGAAGGCGCATACACGGCAACAACAACACCAACAATAACGAAAGCAGCAGCTAATCCAAACGGTAGTGAAGGGTAACTGCACAGCACTACGCCCTCAACCTACAGAGAGCTTCTAAGCTCGGAAACAATGCGGATGGTGGCGAAAATTTTGAAAATAGAAAACCCAAAAGTGACCAAAAAAAAAACTAAAGAAACTGAAAACCGAAAAAGCTGAAAAATTAGAAATGCGCAAAATAAATGTCGCAGCGCTGCAGCTGAGAATTTACAATTAGAAGGATATGCGACTGTGGCAGTGCAACAGCGACGTGCTGGCATAGTTTGTGCGAGGATAACGGCGTAAAATCACAAAAACAATGTAGAAGAAATAAACAACAGAAATCACGCCGCACCAGCACGCATTGTCTTTGGGTGGCGGTGGTGCTGCACTCCTGCCATGGGGTGCTACAAACAAAGCGTGGAGCGATGATATGAACATAGAACAGTCGGCGAAGTGCTGCTGCGTATAACAGTTAAAGCTGTGAGAAAACTGGGGTAATGCCTCCCCTGCCGGAGCAGTCAGTGCCGCATGGGAATGTGAAGTTATTTCTAAGGCAACTGGCGAAGGCCAACAGCAAACACGTGCTTCATATTTTCCATTTGCCTTTGTATGCGTGCGATTTGTAGCATACTTTTCTGTTGATTGTCGGGGTAATTCGGAATATCTCCGGTTGAGAATGTGCATACGAATGCGTATTGAGTAAAGTGGAATCATGCCACTAACAGCTGATGTTAAAGGGGATTGCTGCGAGATTCCAAGCTAATCTTAATATTTGTATACATTTACATAGTTGTATTTTTGAAATCAAAAATAAAAAATTTAAAAGATAAAAAAGTGAAACTTACGTTACAATCTAGTTTGTCACATAACCAATAGTACCAGGTTGACCGAGCTTTGCCCGGAGCGCATATACTTTTTAAAGTTTCCAAGATTTGGATAGCTTTAAAAAAAAAATGGATTTCAATATCTATTAAGTAAATTTCTTAATCCAAAATTTAGGTGGCAACCCTATTCCGAAATACGCTGGAATGAATGGTACATATCATGAGCGTATATGTACTTTGTATACATAAAAATATGCTGATTGAAATTAACAAAATAAAAATTTGTATTACATAGAAGCGTGGCAACCCTGATGGGAAATATTTTCCGACCAAAGTTCGCAACAATACCTTTCATTTGATATCCATATTGCGATGTTTTAGTTAAATTGTGTAGAATCGAAAATAAGTGGCAACCTTACACTATTATCCTAAGGGATAACATTTTATATATAGAGAAAGCATTATTTAAGAACCTTCTCTTGGTACCCATGAATAGTAAAGTAATATTTTACCTTTTTTTCTAAAAAAAAATATGCGATTAAAAAGAGATGGCAACACTGTTAAAAATATTTGTTTAATAGGGATCATTGTCGTCATGCTCAACTAAACTTAGGACTAGAAAACGAGCTGTTTCGAGAAGGGTGTTAGCTGAGTAGGACTGAACTGACATGTCGAGGGATGGTTGGTGAGAGAGTGTTTTAGGCGGCTACACTATCTAGACCGTAATTGGGTCAGAGTTACGCAGATCTCTCGTGGCACTCGAAGCTCTGCGTTTGCAATGGTTGGAAAGGGGCTTCGATTACGGCATTCAAAGGTCGAGAGTCGTGGGGAATGATGATCGTATCCCCATTAACGCCGTTGATCACTCATCGGTACGTCTTCAGGGCCAAAGGTTGTTCGATATAGGCGTGGACTACGACCAGATGCCCCCTGACGTGCCTGGGTGAAGGCTCTTCCTCAACAAAAGACATGTTGGGGTGCTGACATCTGTGCGGCGTTCTGACAAATTTTCAACTTCGTCTACTGCGTCCAACTTGTTGCCGGCGATCAAACAGACGCAGCACAGTTCCGAACCAGCCGGACAATTTCCTGGTATGTTGGCAACAGTGTTTATTTAAATTTGCCACAGGATCTGGTAGCGAGCGACTTGTTGCGTCTCTGTACTTACCATCGACGTGAATGCTTAGTTAAAGCCTGATCTCCTGCATCTAGGTGGCAAAGAGAGCTGCCGTTGATTTCGTCGGGGAGAGGTTAGTGTTCATGCAGTAAAGAAGCAAGACAGTTCGGGTGGATGATAAAACTTCGAGGTATAAAAGTTAAAAAAAGGATAGGACATAACCCGGTGGTAGCCCTTGCTTAATTCTCCTTGAGTTTGATGCTTGATCTCGAAAGGTTACTAGCGACTGCCGACCAACTCATACGTCTGATTTCCACACGTCATTGGGCATTGACGGGTCAAGGATCTTGGTGAGATAGGTACTCTCACCGAACCCAAATCATTCAGCATCGGCATGTAAATTCCGGGTTTTGAATTGAAACGACAATCCAAAAGCTGTTAAAAAGGAAAATACATTTTTAGCCTTATCATTACTGGTTTTACTATGGGCGAATGACGAATTTTCGGGTGAATTTTTTTT
>NW_023475802.1:0-3151 GCF_013731165.1 Rhagoletis pomonella
CACAGGTATGCACTTCCATATATGACAATATACTCGCATATCTGTGCGTTTGTTAGTAAAATAAAGGTATGTTGTGTTTGTCGATTGGCTAATAATTGAAGAATGTGCATTTACATTTTGAATTGTCAGCATTTACATACGAAATTGTTTACAAATGCAAATAAAAATGTTTGTTATATCGTTTTAGTTGTGAGTCTTTACATTGTTTATAGTAGCTTCTATACTGGTATTTCAAGTGGCTGATAATGAAAAAAATATCCGTACAGACAAAATAATAAACTTTTCGGTTTAAAAAAAATCTATGCATTCTTGTATTGTAATAGCTTCTACTTATAAGTAATGACGCCAAGTAAAGCTTAAATGTAGTAAAAATCGTCCTAAAATTTTAAATATACGATTTAAGTATCCTGGGGATGTCCTTTACTCTTCAATGACAGCATATTTAGTTTTGAAGAATATTGTTATACTAAAAAGGGGTCTTGTCCACATTCAAACATGCAAATGCTTTCTAGACCCGGTGTATAGTTGCTGCAATAAACGAGCTTTACTTTTCTATGTAGCATCTCAATGGGGTTTCCTATAACACTCGGTCTAGGAAAAAAAGGAGAGCTTTACAGAACTGTTCCATGCAATTCAATTCAATTTCCGGCCGGGAAATATTACATATTTTAAACATGTAAAGCAAAACTAAAACGCGTAATTTGTTATGCTCATAAAAAATATTTGTATCCACTGCAAAACATGATGGGGTTGGAGCAAAAATCTGAGGGTGTATCGCGGTACCAGCAGTTGAAGAACTTGTTTTTGTGAAGTCAACAACTGGACTTGACTTAACGAATCTATAAGTATTCTATTGACATAGAGATATGCAGGTCTGACAGTCTTTTTAGCAATTAAAAAAATATCTACTACAGCGCTCAGTAGACTGTGAAGCAATTAAGTGAATGAAATCGTTTGTCCTAAAAATTCATAGCTCTTTCCCTTTCTAGTAAAGCTGCATAAGTAGGAATATTACTACGAAAAGAATTGATGTATTGCTTGATACAATTTTCCAATGAAAACCTCTCTCTTACCATAAATATAAACCGCGCCAAACTTTGTTTTTTATATTTAATTAATATACATTTGTTGGCCTCAATTCTCTTGTTGGATATTCTTCGTTTACATTAGATGCAAATTAGTCAAATTTTTTTTTAGGACTGAGCTTAATGTTTTCCTAACTTCCATCGATGCTATATTTATGTACGTATGTACATACATATGTACAGATCATGATTCAATAATACAAGGTTAGGAGCGGTGCGAGAGAGACAACTGTCAGTTTATCGAATTATTGTATTATTGAATCATGTGTACAGATATCTAAACATTTCCTTCGCTGAACTAATACCTAGATAAACGTTCTTGCACATTCCTCTGAAAAGTACCTCATAATTAGATTTTCAATATACAGCGAAATGCATCACAATAAACACACACTTATTTACGTATATGTAAAAAGAATACCAAATAGCACACTTTCATCACGCAAACGCTATAGAAATTTCTTGACTACATACCGTCTAACAGTTTGACAAAGTTGTCTGGAAATACACCAACTTTGCCGTGTAGTTCGCCCTTCCACCAGCCCTTATCCGGCAATTCCATGCTGATGATCGTGATGATTTCCCCCACTTTCAATTCCAGCTCATCGTCGTTTTGTGGCGTATACGGATATTCGACGCGACAGTATTCCCGTTGCGGTTTCGGTGGCAACGATGGTGCAACATCATCCACAGATGTGTTGTTTGTGCTTGTTGCCGCAACGAAATTGCTGCCACTGCTGCTGCTGATGTTACTGCTATTCAACAGATCCTCTTTGGAACTGTGAAAACTAATACGATTCATTTTCTTCGTTGATGTTGAACTGGCGGTTACGGTGTTTGTGCTAGTCGATGATGTAGAGCTACTGTCGCCAACGCTTGACTTCTCAAGCGCTGATGCAGCTGCGCTTGGCGCTGCGGCTGTCGCAGCTGCTTTTACGGTTGATGTGGCAGCAGGACCGGCTGCTGGTCGTTTACTGGCCAAAATAGGTGATGGCTCGATGACAGTAACGAAATTCGATGGAAATACGCCGATTTTGTTTTTTAAACGTCCACGCCACCAGCCTTCCTCGACCTAAATGGCGTATTGATAAAGAAAAGCATAAGAATAAGAAAGCGTGGAAAATTGTAAGTATGTGTGTGTGTGTGTGAAATGAGCCAGCCACAGCCAGAATTGTAGTAAAGTCCCTGCAGTGAATAGCTGAACTACTGTGCACAAATTCCCGTTCATGACCGATTATTTAAGGATGAAAGTCGTACCAGTTCGTTGTGAACTATAATTATACCAGTTTCTCGTAGAAAAAGCTTAAACTACTTGGTAGAAATTCTAGGTCGAAAACTGATTTTCAATGGGGAAGTCATACCAGTGCGTCATGGACTATAATTATACCAGTTGTCAGCAGTGCAATGCCAAACCGGCTAGTAAACATACCAGTTCATAAATTAGTATGCGCTAAGACGACGGCCTCTCATTTCGACGATTTCGAACAACTTAAGCGATCAGCGACATCTGTCTTTTTTGAATTTGCTTTGCTCAAAACTGTCGGCTGTGGCCTTGAGTGAAGACTACCGATTTTGGTTCTGAGATCTCAGGTTCGAATTATCTTGGAGGCAATTAAAGTAAGTCAATTATTTCCATTTAAATACATAAAAACAAAGATTGTAAATTTCATTTCATTTGGTAAACAACCTAAATACGCAAATACCATAAAAAAACTGAACGAAATTTTATTATTATTTTTTTTTTAAATAACACTATTTACAAATTACGACAAAAACATAAAGAAATAAAAATACTGGTAGCATACTAGTTCACAACTAGTAGCTTTCCCTGCAGGGGTTTAACTAAGGCTCTCCACCCTAACACAAATATTTAGAGCATGCACCCAACAAACACAAGAAAAAGTATTCTCCAACGTTTGATAAACTCTTAATTCTCAAGTTGAGTTGCAACATTCCTTACCATTTGAGATTAACCATTTACTCAAACCTTTTGTCCTTAAGTTAAGAAATATTTTAGACATTATTAACAATGTAGCGGTAGCGGTGAAACATAACCTTTAATTTTT
>NW_023475803.1:0-3151 GCF_013731165.1 Rhagoletis pomonella
ATGGGTTAATAAAAGTGGATTTACAATTGTTAACGACAAATTAAAATTACAATTTAAAACATAACTGCTTTTAAATAGTTGAACTCCACTGGTTTGAAGTTTATGATGATTTTGATGCAGTTTTAAAGTAGGGGTCTTCACACCGTGCTTGGTACTCGGTGTTCGGTAATTTTTCCCAATGTATATTGTTTGTGTAAAATATTTTATCATCGGTGTACCGGTTACCGAATTATCGTGAAGGAAGCTTGATATTAAAATAATAATTTTTGTGGTAGTTGGTAAACTGCAATCACCTGTTCGATATTTATTCAATTTTAAATCCGCCTGATGCTGAAAGGTATAACGCATATGAGTAAGTAAAAATCCTTAAATTTTCGGTTACAATTTATTTTTTTTTAGGAAAAAAGCTACGAATTCGCTGTTGATAAACATAAGGGCTGTGCAGGATATTGTGCATATGCTATTGCATTTATGTATTCGTGGCATTTGTAAATTCACAACAATAAAATGCACACGGTTGCTATGGTAGCAAGCATAAAATTTGAAAATGCAATTCCAACTGCAAATCCAAGACAATTTCCGTAACATCCTTAAGAGTCCTGTAGTTTACCAGACTAACAAAAGAAAACTGAAAAGGACGTTCACAGTTGATAAAATTACCGAGTGTCAACTAGCAATTTCCCAAAACTACCAAAATGAACGATTTAGTTACAATTCCAAAACAAATTTAATACAACTAAAAGCACCGTTGTAGAACAAAACTAGATAAATGGATGGTTTTATTTTGGATTACGTTTTCCAGTAACAAATTTTTTACATACGTACATATGTAATTTAGTGGAAAAACTAAAATAAAAAAATCGTCATTACGGGGGAAAATCGTCAAAACGTCATTGAGTTAAAGAAACGTCAAAATGACGACGAAATCGTCAATTCGGAAACGCTGCATGTAGTAACGAGCGGTCACACAGCTGATTTAGGTAAGAAAACTAACTAGACATAGAAAAGAGAAGGTATACATTAACGAGCCTCCGCATCATGCAAAATAGAGGGAGAACAGTAAACAAAAAAGAAGACACAAACCAAACAAGAACGATATTGCGGCTATCTACTTACTCTCAGTTCGACAAGTGTACCATTAGCAGCTGGTACCGATGCGTAGTTCTTAGTTTTTGGTGTTTGTTGTTCTCTTACAACGACTTTGATCATCATATAAACATGTTTTTATTTGTTTTAATAATGTATAATTGTCATTATATGAATGTTTTGCTCTTTTTTTTCAATAAAGATTTCCGCCCCTGAAGAAGCTAAGCAAGTTAGCGAAACGTTGGGCATAAAGTGAAGGAAACTGTGTTTTCACTTGCACTAGCACCAATTAGATCAACTAAAGCCTATACAAGCAACAAAATCAAAAGAAAATTGATCAGCACACAAAAGTAAAACTGCATGCGTTTGTACCAAAATATATATGTAACTTCACAGACTTCGAAATCGGGTACAAACTTAAATGGCGCCCGCCGATTCTTTAAAAAGCGGGTAAAGTAGGCTTTAGAACAAAACTTTTAGGGCTATGCGGGGTAGTCAAATCTGACTTTTTTTGAGTGGGTTAAAGTTTCCAAAGTACTGAAAGCCGTTTGCATAAGCACCTTGGTGTGGGCTTCTATTCTGAGAAAGAAAAAATCCCTCTGACACTAATTATATTGTCATCCGCAACTAATATCCATTTTATTTTAGTCTTGTGATGGATAGCAGAACGTGTCATAAGCGAAAGTCTATTTGACACCTGGTCGATTAGGTGCGCGTTGAAGAAATAAATTATATTCTTGCTCAAATCGGTCTTGACTATCCCTCCACCTAGAAACAGTCTTACTCTTCACATAAGTAACTCAGTATACGACTACTTGTGTCGCCAGATTTGTGCAGATAGCGTAAACATTTACTAGAAGCCGCTGTTCGAGTTGCAAGATAATGATCCACGTGTATGCATAAGTATATAGCATTGTATGTTCTTATATCCATATATAGTTCGCTTTAGTAAGTAAGATTTTCTCTTGTTTGGATCGACGAGTTGTGTGATGATACGTCTATAGTGCATATTATTAAACTTACCTTTGCTCAACTAATACAAATAAATAAAAACAATTGCTTCTAAGTCTGACTTCAGATAATTGGAGTCAAGGTAGTAAAAGAAAAACATAAATCAGCTCATTATTTTAAACTCAATATGTATTCACAATTCCTACACAAAGTACCTACACCTGCGATTAAAGTTGACAGCTGTCGTCTAACTAACCGCCCTTTTGCCAAGTAACAGACTGATGCGAAAGTAGATAAAATTCTGTTATTTCTCTTAAAAATGCCCACCGACAAAGGCAAATAAAGCCCGCGGCTTTTATTTCCACTTAAAATATTCAGTATAGAGCCATAAATGTAAGAATGTATACGCAAGCAAACACACAAGCACATGTATGCTTTCGAATTAAAGCATGTACACATTATCGTAATTTACGGCTCATTCGTAATTTTTAAGCAAATCATGAGGAAATCAAGTAATTTCGCCTTGTAAAATCTGTCAATAAATTAAATAGAAATGTGATAATTTATCATAAATCAAGAACAAAGTGAAGAAAAAAATGCCTAAGGGTATGCAACCATTTATTTCGCAATCAAGTACAAACCGCACGCTCCTACGTACACGTGCTAATCAAATATCTATAGAAATCATTAAAGCAAGTCTGAGCGCACTTGATCGAAACTAACCACCCTATTCTAACAAAGTACCAAATCTCAGTGCAACACTATTGTGATTTCTACTGCGCCTCAAAGTATGCCGTACAAGAAATGTGCCGCAACAAAAAAATTTAAATTTTTGTGAATCATATCTTACTGTCATATTTTCAGGCAAGTTAGAAATACCAATAGTGATGCGCTGAGTTCGGTGACTTTGTAGAATAGGGGCGTAAAACTATGTTCAAATTACAGCATAAATTACTTTGTTTCAGACTTGCTTTCATAATTTCTATAGATATTTGATTAGCACGTGTACGTACGAGTTTGTGGTTTGTACTTAAAGTAATGTTTTTTCTCAAATGATTCTCAAGTTGAAAAAGAGGTTTACATTCTGCGTTTGAAATTCATTTGAGATTTATTT
>NW_023475804.1:0-3151 GCF_013731165.1 Rhagoletis pomonella
AAATATTGGACTGAACTGACGACAGGCCCCACGTTGGGCGCCAAATATAAAATTTAAAAATTAAACAAGTTTTTTAGTGATCTTGCCTCGATCGATTTCAATTTTATTCTGCCATTTCCAAATTTTCATTTCATATTTTTTCTATAAGAAAAATCATAAAATTCCAAGAACATTCGTTTTTTTTGAAGAACGGTTAAAGATATTACAGTATTTCAAAAAGCCCCCAAGCCCAGTACTTAAATAATTAATAACTATTTGCACGGAAAGGTAGTAATCCTTAACTTATATAAGCACCTACCGTAAATGCGTCCGTATACAAAATTTCAATTTCATGTGACTTGTGGCTGATACAATTTTCCACGCCTATGGGACGTGCTACGCCCCCTTTAACAAACTCATTTATATATATATCCTCCTATAGGCACCTACCATTGATATGTCAGCATACCAAATTTCAAGTACGTGGGGCTTATAGTTCCGAAGTTATAGCTGATAAAATATTCCACGCCTTTCGGATGTGCCACGCCCACTTTTAAAAACTCATTTATATACCCTACTATAAGCACCTACCATATATATGACTGCATACCAAATTTCAAGTTCATATGACTTATAGTTTCGGATTTATAGCTGATAAAATATTCCACGCCTATTGGATGTGCCACGCCACCTTTTACAAACTCATTTACATATATATACCAGACTATAAGCACCTACCATATATATGACTGCATACCAAATTTCAAGTTCGTGGGGCTTACGGTTCCGAAGTTATAGCTGATAAAAAATTTCACGCCTATGGGAGGTGCCACGCCCCCTTGTCGAGTACCGATTTTTTTCTCCCTATTATAGGCCCTAGGCGACTAGTTTAAAAACTGTGTGCTAATAGCGAGCTAAATATGTAGGTGGATATGGAAAATAGATTATTATTTTCCAGGAATAAAAATTTTGAATAAAATTCTGCTTTCAAAGTCGTGGCTGCCAGCCGAATCGGATCAGAATATTGTTATTTTTTTATAAGCATTTGAATTATTGGAATCACGGATGTTGAGGGTCTCAGATTGCTATGTAATTCTTACCTAATTAAAGGTCAGACCTATAGCTTTTTAATTATTTGAGCATCGATTCTATTTATAGCTAAACGTTGACCATTTCTGCTGGAAATCCCTATTGAAGGAGCTTACACTTTGACTTTAAATAGCAAAAAAGGAAGACGTAGGGGCAGAGTTTTACCACTGAAACTTTTAGCCAAGGATCCAATGTATATTCCTATAAAAAGATATTGCCCAACAAGTAGAAACAAATATAGGGTACTCACAGTTCTATATTATCTACTGTGTTAATTTTGCCACCTGGTAACTTTAAAACATTTTACCATGTGGTAAGTTTGTTTGTTGTTGGTTCCCATACTAATTAGAGATAACACTTTTGGGCAAAATTACTAGACTTTGTCTCATGTTTATGTTCTGTGTTAAACTGGCATCTATCGCTGCTAGTACATACATACATGAATTTCGCTTTGGGCGCAGCGCTGCTTGTACATAAGTTTCTCTTTGCGCCTGCCTGGAGCTGGCAAAGGTTATTTTTTTTTTATTTTTGCGCTGTGCTAGCTGAGTATAAAAAAGAGAAGAGAGAATAGAGAGAAATATGTATGTGGTTTGTTGATGCTCTCTAAACACAAACGCGTGAAAGGCAAACGGTCTAGCAATGCGTGGTATTGTTGATCAACTTATTACTTTATTTAAACATAAGGGTTGCTCACAGTTCAAGTGTGTTATCTTGTTAAAGTTGCCACCTTTTAACTTTAGAAGTAAACTGTGAATACCCTAATACTGTTTTTGAAATTTTTGCTAAAATAAATTCCCCAAAGAGCCCCATTTGAAATGGTGGAAACGAATATATGTAACATCAAAACCAAATTATGAAAATTTGGTTTAAAATTACAGTGCATACTTTCTTCTTTTATGTCTAGTAGCTTTTTTAAAATAAAAAAAAAAAAAAACATAATGAAGAAAGAAACCAATTCAGGTATTTAAAGTACAGAAATAAAGAATATTATTAAACGGACAATGTTCTCTTTGACGTACGTCAAGGATTAAGTAGAAGTGAGAACATGTATACATTGATAGCTCGGTTATATAGCTTAAGAAATAATATGTTTAGAGACACTTTTATCAAAGTTGATAGATATGACATTTGACCAGTTTTGTTACACAAATATTCCTATGTGAGGCACCCGGGTAACACGACCACAGGCAAAAAATATTGGCTACAATTTGACATTTTGTTTGCCAGATCTCCATTTTATCGGTGCACTTGCACAATATTCGCATTCGCAAAAGCTCCTCATTGATTATTGCGAATGCGAATGTTAAAATAAAAGCCCTGCGGTTGCGAATGCGAATGCGAATATTCCCAACAACCCTGATACATATGCATATACAAATGTAAGTGTTAACACTCATGTGGCAACATAAACGCCCTACATGCATACAATATTTATCCACGAACTGTACAGACTTATTGATTTTATTTTTTTATTACATAAGATTAAACGTCAACGTTAACATTAGCACGTACATAATAGAGCTGTCAAACTATCGACGATACTATCGGTAGTATCAATAGTCTGGTCACATGAAATAACTATCGATAGTTCTGGTACTATCGCCACTATCGTTTCAATAATAGCGCATTCTCTTTCCTAGCGCTTTTGACATTTGCACGTATTGGTTCAAAGAAAACAAAACTTGGCAGCATTATTTCATGAGCGTCCGAATAAAGATCATCCAGGACGGAGTGCGAGAAAAAAGTATTTTTTTTTTTTGCAGTGACGTAATTTTTTTCGCCGTCATGTGAATGAAACGGAATGAAACCATGTGTGTGAATGAAACAACCGACTAAAAAATTACGTTATCAACTATTTTTTTTTCTCAAATGCAATTACAAATACATGGTTGCCGTGTTGGGTGATCTGTTTAGTTGGTTCATGGCATTATTTCTAAAAGCGCCATTTTTTATTTTAAGCGTGGAAATACCAGAAATTACATTGCCGTCTTAAGAGCGTGTTAGACGTGGCAATGCAATATATTTCAAAAGACTGTCAATTTGAGAAATTTCAGAAAGCAGTTGCATGAGCAGTGGCACCTTG
>NW_023475805.1:0-265 GCF_013731165.1 Rhagoletis pomonella
ACTAAATCACCTAATTTACTCACCTAAATTATTTCTTAACAAGTAAAAAAAGTCTAAGTTTGGGCGGAGACGAACATGAGATAAACTTATATAGATATATGTGAGCGGCATCACGCCCATTGTCCAAAATCCAATAACAATGTAACTTCTTTTCAAGGGATTGTTTGGGAAAAATTTGCGTCCTTAAATTTCGAAATATCGAAGTTTCAAGCATTTCTGAAATTTACCGTTATGAAAAAGTGGGCGTAATTTTAGTCCGATTTCG
>NW_023475805.1:365-2259 GCF_013731165.1 Rhagoletis pomonella
TTAAATTTTCAGCCGTTTGGTATGTTTTGTGAAGGCCAACAACTGTGTCTGTGTTGGGGAGAAATTGGCGGAGCGGTTCCCAAGGTATACACATGTAATCATAAGTGGGCGTGGCTACGCCCGTTTTCCAAAAATTTATAAAAGATATTCTTATTTTTCGTCTAAAAATTATTGCAAATATCAATTTTGAGTGAAGTATCTTCAATAGTTACTAAAATATCGCAGTTTTCGTATTTCTGAAAATTACATTTTATTAAATAAGAAAAGTCGACATACTAATATTGCATTGGCTTTATTCAGCAGGGTATTAATTTTCGCTTGCATTCTTTTATGCGTAGCTTGCACTTTATGCCTTTTAGTATAAAGCCTTTACAATAATTTTTCTTACGATCTAAAGTTTTTATGGCCTTATTATTTAGCTACGTAAGCATTTAGTTTGTATAAAAACGTAATCATTAATTCAATAAAGATCACTTGAAAGCAATCAACCAAACAACAGTGTTCGAACTTGGCGTAATCGCTATTATTCTGAACATTACCGTTATATGGGAAGTGGGCGTGGTTACAGTCCGATTTCGCCCATTTTCAATACCATCCATCCTATGCCCGAAAGAAGTGCACGTACCAAGTTTCGTTAAGATATCTAAATTTTTACTCGAGTTATCGTATGCACAGACGGACGGACGGACGGACGGATAGACAGTCACCGCTTAATCGATTTCTCTTTTCATTCTGATCATTTATGTATACATTTGTCTATATATATTTCGATTCGTTTGGCCTGTTTCAAACAACCGTTATGTGAACAAAGTTATAATACCCTTGTGCACAAGTGCGTTCGGGTATAAAAATACTTGACATCCGCATTCGCATCCGCATCCGCGGATGTTAGCGTTTAAACATCCGCATCCGCATTCGCATCCGCGGATGTCTAAAATTCCACATTCGCAACATCCCTGATCTATATATATAAAAATGGTGTGAAAATTTTAAAGTAATTCATCAATTGAGAACGGTTGGGCCGATTTGGCTAATTTTTTTTCAGTAGTTCCTAATTGCCAGGAGAAGGTTTTTAAGAAAGAAAATTTTGGGAAAACCCTCCGGTGGACCAGGGACCGATCTATTCGAAAAAATCGTATTTATGGTCCGATTTGCTTAAAATTTGGTACGTAGGTAGCTTTTTGCCTAGGTTAGCATATAGGATCCTTTTTTCCGGGAAGTGAACCAGGGACCGATCTATTCGAAAAAATCGTAGTTATGGTCCGATTTGCTTAAGATTTGGTACCTAGGTAGCTTTTTGCCTAGATTATCACATAGGATTCTTTTTTTCCGGGAAGTGGACCAGGGACTGATCTATTCGAAAAAATAGTATTTATGGTCCGACTTGCTTAAAATTTGGTACGTGGTTAGCATTTTGCCTAGATTAGAACATAGGATGCTTTTTTTCCGGGAAGTGGATCAGGGACCGATCTATTCGAAAAAATCGTATTTATCGTCCGATTTGCTTAAAACTTGGTGTGTAGGTAGATTTTTGCCCAAATTAACATATAGGATATTTTTTTCGGGGAAGTGGACCAGGGACCGATCTATTCGAAAAAATCGTAGTTATGGTCCGATTTGCTTAAAATTTGGTACGTGGTTAGCATTTTGCCTAGATTAGAATATAGGATGCTTTTTTCCGGGAAGTGGATCAGGGACCGATCTATTCGAAAAAAATCTTATTTATCGTCCGATTTGCTTAAAACTTGGTGCGTAGGTAGGTTTTTGCCCAGATTAGCATATAGAATATATTTTCCGGGAAGTGGACCAGGGACCGATCTATTCGAAAAAATCGTTGTTATGGTCCAATTTGCTTAAAATTTGGTACGTGGTTAGCATTTTGCCTAGATTAGCA
>NW_023475805.1:2269-3150 GCF_013731165.1 Rhagoletis pomonella
AAAAAATCGTATTTATGGTCCGATTTGCTTAAAATTTGGTACGTAGGTAGCTTTTTGCCTACGTTAGCATATAGGATCGTTTTTACGGGAAGTGGACCAGGGACTGATCTATTCCGAAAATCGTATTTATGGTCCGATTTGCTTAAAATTTGGTACGTAGGTAGCTTTTTGCCTATGTTAGCATATAGGATTCTTTTTTCCGGGAAGTGGATCAGGGACTGATCTATTCGAAAAAATCGTGTTTATGGTCCGATTTGCTTAAAATTTGGTACCTAGGTAGCTTTTTGCCTAGATTAGCACATAGGATGCTTTTTTTCAGGGCCTTGGTGCGTAGGTAGGCTTTCGCCCAGATTAGCATATAGGATATTTTTTTCCGGGAAGTGGACCAGTGACCGATCTATTCGAAAAAATCGTAGTTATGGTACGATTTGCTTAAAATTTGGTACGTGGTTAGCATTTTGCCTAGATTAGAACATATGAAAAATCGTATTTATCGTCCGATTTGCTTAAAACTTGGTGTGTAGGTAGATTTTTGCCCAAATTAGCATATAGGATATTTTTTTCGGGGAAGTGGACCAGGGACCGATCTATTCGAAAAAATCGTAGTTATGGTACGATTTGCTTAAAATTTGGTACGTGGTTAGCATTTTGCCTAGATTAGAACATAGCATGCTTTTTTCCGGGAAGTGGATCAGGGACCTATTCGAAAAAATCTTATTTATGGTCCGATTTGCTGAAAATTTGGTACGTAAGTAGCTTTTTGCCTATGTTAGCATATAGGACCCTTTTTGCCGGGAAGTGGATCAGGGACTGATCTATTCGAAAAAATCGGTCCGATTTGCTTAAAATTTGGTACCTAGGTAGCTTTTTGCCTAGATTAG
>NW_023475806.1:0-3150 GCF_013731165.1 Rhagoletis pomonella
GTGTGTGTATTGGTGACTTCACTGAGCTATGCTTTGAGCTAGGCACAGCTAGTAAGAATTTTAAGTAAATATGTATTGTAGTAAATAAGTAGTACATAAGATGTTAGAGTATAAATAAGATGATTTCAATAAAGAACAGGACAGATTTTTGTTATGCGACATGTGAAGTTGCATCTAAAAACAAAACTCGTTTTATTTAGTACTAAAACCTTCGTTACCACTTCTGTTTATTTATTAATTTTTAAGATTTTTCAATTAAAATACAGTTAATTCACTAACAAATACCATATAAACCTAAGCTTGAGATTTTTAAGAACACCTAAAAAAATTAATTAAAATATCAAACTTTTTCTCATTTTTATAGCCCATTAAATTTTAAAAATTACCGTTAATTTTTTTGATTTTTTTGCCGAAGGTGTGTAGCTCTGCCACTGAATTTCAGAATATGTAAACATTTTAAGGAATCTTAAAAGAGCACTTAAAAGGGGAAAACTATAAGTAAAATGGTAAATGGGGTACACAAAATTCAGGCACTTAGGCGGGTTGGGTAAATAAGCGGGGAGGTACTTAAGAGAGGGATTTTCTTCAGATTATATAAAAAAAATTAGGTACTTATGCGGGGCGGTACTTAAGCGGGTTTCACTGTACCGCAGAAAGGCTCGGAACCATGCAAACGCATTTGGGCTCCACTCTTTGCAATACAGTCAGCCCTTTCGTTGCCTTCAAACCCTTCATGTCCCTGAACCGTCCACAGCGGTACGCTATTGTGGGCTCCCAGGTGGTTCAAGAGTTCACAAGCCTTGATGCCGTTTTAAAAGACTCTAAGGCTTCTAATGCTGCCTGAATATCTGGAATAATATTTATTCTGGCCTTATTTGCCTTTTACTATAGCTGTTGCCAAACCGGGACACTTAAGGAGGGGAGAGGCCTCTCGCTCCTTTCCGTTTCGTTTCGACAAAAATTACGTACGAAAGGATGTAGTAAAATTTTATTTTGACAAAAAAAAACAGAAACATGAGATCATGAGATCATTACAACGTACACCAGCAAAACAAAACAATTTATCACAACCAAAGTACAGAGGATTTTCCACAATACATGCACCTTTTTTGTTCCTTATAGAAATACAGTTTATACTAAATACATCAGAAAACATAAAAATAAAATTTCTAAACTTTGTGCAAAACTCGGGAAAATGCAATAATTTTGCATACAAATTCGCAACTTTCTATTCAGACTTTTTTATAAAAATTTTGAAAATGAATATTGCAGCCCATAAAAATTTAGTTGATTTTTGGTATAGTTTTTACTGAGAGTTTCTTCCATACAAACTATGTTCGACATTTTTTTGTATGTGGAAGACACTGTCAGCAAAAAATAGATATTTAATTGCAAAAAATCAACGAAATTTTGTGGTAAGTTCAGACTTGCACTTTACTAATTGGCTCAAAAGCTACATTTTCAAAATTTTTCTAAAAGATCTGATTAGAAATTGTGATCAGATGAAAGAGTCTCCGAGCCAATAATTTTGTATCGCACGGTACTTATAAGTAATCTAGGTTTCACGAAGGAAAAAAAATTAAATACAAGGTAACATTAAAATATCAGTCATTTGTTTCGTTGCTGTGAGCTTGTTTCAAAACTTCTGGCTTTTGCTTAATATAATTGTAAAACTCTGTGCATGTAATTTTACCGTTTTTAGGTACATACTTATATTAATCATAAACTATTGCTTGTGCAAAACGTGCTAAATTTAAAAAAAAAAATCGCATATGAAAGAGCACCAACCCAACTCGTAATAAATTTAAGTATACAGATTTTAGTATTTAGTATAGTATTATTCAATTGAAATACGCCAATATTAAAATGAAGCGCTTTGCACTTAACGGATGCTTTTTCATAATTAAGTTAAAAAAAATATATTTAAATTCCATGCTGCCTGTAATGGGATTTGAACCCTGACGCTCTGGAAATTAGCAAATTGTGGCAAGCATCTTCGTGCACTCAGCTACAGCCAGACATGTAAATGTGCATTCAAATGTTCAGTTTGATTCAACACCACGTGTGCGTGGTATGAAAGTATTGTTTTTAAGTACGAACATTTCAAAATGATAATCAAATAAAAACAAGTAAGAAAGTCTAAGTTCGGGCGGAGCCGAACATTAAATACCCGGCGCAAGTATTAAATATGTTTTTTCACCTTTCCGAAACCTTCCGCTAGATGGTAAGCCGGGGTGTATCAATTTTGAGTAAATTAGCGTCCTTCAATTTCGAAATATTGAAGTTTCAAGCATTTCTGAAATTTACCGTTATATGAGAAGCGGCCGTTATTTTAGTCCGATTTCAATAATTTTCAACGTTTTGCTTATATGTGGCAAGCACAATAACCACACCGAGTTTGGTACAAATTGGTAGAACGGTTACCGATATACATATATGTGATCATAAGTGGGCGGTGCCATGCCCATTTTCCAAAATTTTACCATAAACGTATTTCTTGGTAAAGAATTGTTGCAAGTATCAATTTTGAATAAATTAGCTTCAATATTTACTGATTTATCGAAGATTTTGTATTTCTCTAAATTACCGTTATATGGGATGTGGGCGTGGTTATTGTCCGATTTTAAAAAGTTTCGGCCATTTGGTATGCTGTACCAGGGCCAACAACTGTGCCAAGTTTGGAAGAAATTGGTGCAGCGGTTACGAAGATATACACATGTAACCATAAGTGGGCGTGGCTACGCCCATTTTCCAAAAATTTATAATATTCATATTTTTCGTCGAAAAATTATTGTAAATATCAATTTTGAGCGAATAATCTCCAGTAGTTACTAAAATATCGCAGTTTTCGTATTTCTGAAAATTACCGTTATATGGGAAGTAGGCGTGGTTATTGAGCGATTTTAAAAATTTTCGGCCATTTAGTATGTTGTGCGAAGGCCAACAACTGTGCCAAGTTTGGAAGAAATTGGTGCAGCGGTTACCAAGATATACGCATATAACCATAAGTGGGCGTGGCTACGCCCATTTTCCAAAAATTTATAATATTCTTATTTTTCGTCTAAAACTTATTATAAATATCAATTTTGAGTGAATTATCTTTAGTAGTTACTAAAATATCGCAGTTTTCGTATTTCTGGAAATTACCGT
>NW_023475807.1:0-3150 GCF_013731165.1 Rhagoletis pomonella
TTTAAATAATAAAAATCATAACTTTATTTAATTTTGTGATTTTTATTTCTTCGAACATTTTTGATCGTTATTTTGTGATTTTTTTCCATCATCTTTAATCGTTATTTTGGATTTTTATTTTTTCCATAATTTTTAACGTAATAATAGAGACTGCACTTTTATACCGATTGAAATCTTTTATGATCAAAAATGAAATCTAACAATTAGCTTTTAGCAAAAAAAATCCGACTTAAAAAAAATATATATATCTATATATTTCATGATTCAATGATCGGATCTAAACCAAATTACTATGGGACAACCTCTGGGACACTACCTTTCCGTTGCAAAATTATCGAAATTGGTTGACGTGGTCCAAAGTTATGCGGTAACATATATATCAAAAAAAAAAAAAAAAAATTAAATAATATTCCGACGAACTGATAACCTCCTCCTTTTTTGGAAGTCGGTTAAAAATAACGGTTATAGTGTGATAGAAGAAATAAAAATTATAAAATTACGATTAAAAATTGTAATTTTTTGTGTCGATTTTTTTATGCCATATATTTTTTTCCTAGAAATGTTAGTTTTAAGAAATGGTTCTCTCATAAATTTTTAACAATACATATGTATATGTATCGATCCCTGAGTGGAAGATGGACCAGTTTGAAAACGCCCTATCTCAGAAAACTTTCCAAGAACGCCCTACTTCAGAACAACATCATATAACAACAAAAGTTGTTTCTAAAATTTTTGACCTATGTTATGTACTATATACATATGGCCGATTATTTGACTGGCCACGTTACATTCGTACACATTTTTTCTAAAATATGGATCCACTAAAAACACAAAACCAACTGCTTTAGGTTCGTTAAAAGTCCTCCGACAAAAGGAGCAAAATATTAAACACAAAACGCAAAAGAAGCAGCTGACAGATATAGTGAATTCCAATAATCACCAATATGTTCAAAATTTGAAAATAACGATAATTTTACTATACAATTACGTATATATCGATAATAACTAAAAATAGCCTATACCACGATATATTGACTAATATTTTACATCGCCCTGTTTTTATTCTTCTTAGGTCGTCCTGGCGTGGATTACCCCATTCTCTCCGCTATACCTTACACGAATTTCTACTGTGACGAACAGGCATATCCGGGCTTTTTTGCCGACATGGAAACCAGATGTCAAGGTAAGCAGGCAATAAATAAATCTGCCTTATCCTAAGTTTCGTCTGAAAAAAAAAATTCACCCGAAAATTTGTAATCCGCCCATAGTAAAACCATGGAAACCGAGAGTGAAAAGTGAATCGGTTCGGGGAAAATGAAATTCATGATAAGGTTGAATGTGTTTAAAGAAAATTTGAAAACACCGGTTGATTTCGAAACTCGTATTATTAAATTTCAAATAAAATTTCTTTTCACTCCAGCAAGGAATATTTTGTAATTTGTTTGTTTTTTCTTGTTCTTTTTTTTATGACAGGTTGGCATTACTGCGACATCGATGGTCGACAAGCGTCTTTTCTCTGCCCGAATGGCACACAATTTTCGCAGGCAGTTTTCGTATGCGATTGGTGGTTCAATGTACGTTGCGATCTATCGCCGCGTCTGTACGCCATCAACGCACGACTCTACCAGCGTCCCAAGGTGAATCCGACACGACCACATCGCATCATTACAAAAGAGTTGGTCGATGATATTTTCAATTGAAGGCATGAAGAGCTACAGATATATGTATGATTTGTAGGATTATGGCATGGAGCAGATGTGAAAAATACATAATTTTGGGCTATGAGGGTTATCTAAAAAAAAAAAAATGTATTTTAATTTTGATGATACAAAAATTGTGAAATATAAATCTTGTATTTTATTTTTTAATAATAATCTTATAATTTAATTAAACAAAGAAATGCTGAATTTGGTGCAATTTTCTGAGGTGCAGTTAACAAATATATTCCACTATACATACGCTGTATTTTAAAAGCGTAGAAAAACTGCCACTAATTTGAATACTTACATATGTATGTAGGATACTGTAAATTATAATTTGAGTATTTTATATTTTAGTATGCAGTTCATAGATTTTTTATTGAAGAAAAAAATTCTTAGACTATTTAGCATTTAAAGTATTATGTATTCTAGCATTACAAGTTGTTATAGTTATAATTTAGTATTATTTTTAGTGCATTTGTACATAGTTACGTAGCAAAGTAATCAATATGTCTTCCATCGCGGTCAATTACAAGCATTAATATTCTTACATACATACATATGTATGTACATACTAGATGTACGAAACCCCCTCCCCCTTCTTCTTATTAAATTTGCGTGTTTATATGTAATTTTACTGCATTTAATTTGTAATTTAAGCTTAACTATTTTTGTATTTTTAAAATCCAAAAGTTTAGTATTTGTAAGCTTTTGTTTAAATTTGAGTATTAAATAAAGCTTATTAGCGAAAGCGCAAAGTGGTTGTGTTTACTTTTGAAATGAAGGCTGAATATACTCCAGCAGTACTACATAGATTTTGGCGTTATTGAAACCCAATAAATATCGCAACTTAAGAGCATTGTTCATTTTTGCATTTGATTTATTTTCTGTTTCTTTCTGATAAAAATATCACCTTGGGCTCAACCGGGATTTGAACCCGGGACCTCTCCCCCCCAAAGCGAGAATCAGTTCCATAACTTAACTGAAGGAGGGTTGCCACCTTTAAAAAAAATTAAATCGAATTTGAATTAAGGGAATTAGGTAATAGAAATATGGGTTTGCAAGGCTTTCAAAAAATCAAATTCAACTTAATTCAATAGTTAATTAAAATGCGTACCACATTTTCAGACAAAGGTTGTTGAAGTAGGTTTTAGCTACTACTTTTGAAGAAGGTTACCACCTTTTTAAAAATTCGAGTTTAATTAACTCGAAAGCGAAACAACGTTCAGAAATCTTTAGGTTAGACATTTAGAATGTTTGCATAGGGTTGCCACGTGTTCAAAAAGTGGCATTCAAATTATTTAATAAGTTGGATGACTTATTAACAAGTTTTCAATGGGTTGCCACGCGTTTAAAAAAATCAAATTCAACTTAATTTATCAGTGAATTGAAATACATAAGTATCACAATGTTAGACAAAATATATTTAAGAAGATTTGTTTGAAAATAC
>NW_023475808.1:0-3150 GCF_013731165.1 Rhagoletis pomonella
AACATCCCTAAAACTTGTAATTTACATTTAATCACATTTATAAGGGTTCCACGTCGTCTGTTAGGAATTTTACCATCAGCCAGGACTCTACACGTTCAGTTTTGCATCTCCTGTTACGCCCAGTTTCGTTTCATTTCTGGGGAGAGGCCCTCCCGTTAACGTTTTTGTACAGATTTCCTTGCGTTTGTGAAAATTGCTTAGTATATTTAAATATATTATAGGAAAATAAAGGTGTTTCTAATTATTGCCTGTAAATACGGTAATAAATTTTTATTATAAACCTCTGTTTTCACAAATTCAAACATATGGTACATATATGCACCAGCAGTCTCCTTTGGTGGTACATATGCGTACCTGTAGTCCGGTGAACATAACTTAATTTTTTATCGATTTCATGCAAGATAAGCCAACGATATGCCTCTAAATCCGGTAAGATGGTGTGATGCTGCAACAGGGTATTTAGAAAGAAAATGATATTACTTCGTGTTTCTAATTTGCTAATTTATTGAACTATATTCCTTATTCAGCCGTTGGTACTACATATAATGGGTAACAGAAAAAACGTACCTAAGTTTACTAGTAAGAAAATGCAAAGAGGAGAAATAGAATTCAAAAGCACATCTGCAGGCCTTCTATACGTAAAGACACGAAAGGGTTTCATAATAAGGAATTGCCACAAACCAGACCTAATAATTATGAAAAAACTTTGAAAACAGGAAAGAAAATGCAAGTGCCATGTCCAAACTAAATACAATTTTATCGTCAAATTATGGGAGGTGTTGATTTAGTAAATCAAATGAGTGGCCTGTACGAACATGATCGAAAATCAGAAAAATAGTGGAACTAGGTCTTTTACCGTTTTATAGTGATGGCAGCTGTAAGCGCGTGGGTTATTTACAATAAGCTAAGGAGGAATAAAATGCTTTTCAAATAATTTTTGGTGACCTTGGCCGAAACTCTGATAGAACAAGGTTCTAAAACCACAGCCTTACGCAGGCCAGTAGCACCAGGCCTAGAACGTCGTGTCGTGAATCAGATACATATTTCCATTCAAAGCACCACACAACAACGTTGCATAAAAGCAAACTTGAACAAAGATAATCTGCCAAGAGTGCAAAGTTCCTTTGTGTAAATTCTGTTTTGCAACATTTAATTATATTTTAGGAATTCATTACCAATTTATTGTTAATTCTTTGACTGTTTATTATTACTAAATTTGTGCATTATTCAAATGCAAAATAAATGCTCGACCCCATTAAGCTGGCATTTCAGGGTACTATTTTATATATATACAGGGTGTCCCAGAAGTAACGTGCCAAACTTTAGGGGAAGGTAGGTAGGGGGGTGAGCTCCCTGATAAACAAAAAATTTTCAGGTAAAAGTGTCACCGTTTTTGAAATATTTACATTTTTTCGAATTTAAAAAAAAATCATGCCTTTTCATGTGTTTTCTTTAACTGCAACTACAAACCGGGCAATACGTAGTAAATTTTTTATGTAAAATACTTCCAGATAGTTGCCTCTCCATACTCAAATGCAATGTAGTTAAAATATATTAAGGAACCATCATAAAATTAGGACTATTTCTGGAGTTTTAACTTTTTGATATTTTCTTCCCCAGCTTTGACTATCTCGGGTGAAAAACAAATGTACTGAGCTATAGCTTTACATTACATAAAAAAATTGCTCATTTCATAAAGATTTCAGAAAGGTGCCACACTTACTGTTTCGAATAGAAAAAAAAGTTATAGCCGCTTTTGTGGGTAAAGGACTGAGACACGCTAGAATGTATTTAATAGATTTAAATTGAATTTGCTCTTGTTACCGTCAAATGACATGCTAAATAGTACAAAGGTACATTATTACCTGCTCCTGACATTATTTTATGTTACCGGAATTAGTGAAAGTGGATTTTGTGAAATTGGACCCTTCGAACATTGTGTTATTAATACTATGACAGAGAACTCGCAGTATACGTCGCATGAATATGCAGATATTCACCTAATTTACGGTGAAGCTTGCTGTAATGCCAGAGCTGCTCAAAGGGTCTATGCAGAGCGATACCCCAATCGTCGACATCCGGGTCGTGAAGTATTCGCCCGGACCCATAGAGAAATATATGAAGGTAAGTGACTTTTACACCTTTCTTGTTTGCTTGCTTGTTAACTATCATTTTTCACTTTTTTAAGGTCGCATACCTGGAAGGCGTGGCGGCGAAACAGGATGTCCTGCAACGGTAGATGTTGAAGCTGTGTTAGAGGAAGTGGAACTAGGTCCATCGACTTCAGTGAGAATGATGGAAAGACGGACGGGAATACCCAAAACTACAGTTCACAAAGCTTTAAAAGACCATCGATTTCATCCCTACCACATTCAACGTGTTCAGGATCTACAAGAAAGAGATTTCCTGTCGAGGGTTAGATTCTGCCGTGAAATGTTGCGAATGCATGAATCAGACCCCGACTTTTTTAATAAAATAATTTGGAGCGATGAATCATCATGCAAACGTGATGGTTATTTTAATTTACATAACCTTCACAGTTGGCAGATAGACAATCCTCACGAAATGAGAGAAGATCCTTCGCAGTACCGGTACAAAATAAATTTATGGTGCGGTATTTTTAATTTTCAGATATTTGGACCTGTTGAACCGCCGCCAACGATCAACTCTCCCAGTTATTTAGAGTTCCTTCAGGAACGGCTTCCAACTCTTTTAGAAGATGTACCCTTAAACCTGCGGCGAAGACTATGGCTGCCAAATGACGGGTGCCCCGCTCACTACGGGCGTGAAGTAAGAGCTCATTTAGACGAAACTTATCCTCGCCGATGGATTGGACGGTCGGGCCAATCACGTGGCCCGCTCGATCGCCAGACCTGAATCCATTACATTTTTTCTACTGGGGCTGTCTTAAGGACAACATTTATTCAAAAACAATTTAAAACGAAGAGCATTTGCGGGAGCAAATAAATGGAGCTGCTGCTGAGATTGCCCAATTGAGTTTAAGATCTCTAAAAGCGTCTTTTCTTAAAAGGTGCCGAGCTTGTATTAGAGTAGAAGGTCGCCAATTTGAGCATATTTTATCAATAAATGAATAAATTTTTCTTCAAACAACTCATGTATATCTTATTTCACGTGAACCCATCCTTCACA
>NW_023475809.1:0-3149 GCF_013731165.1 Rhagoletis pomonella
CTAGCTATGCTCTGTTTCTATTGAGTTAAAAGTTCAATTTATGAATGAAATTACCCATATTTTTAACTTTTTTTTTAAATTTATTTATGTTTATACTATATTCTAACAATCTTTATCTTAATTTGATTTTACTATGTTGTCGAAATAATTATGTGTTCTACTTTGACGCTTATTCAGTTTAGGATCGGTTTCTCTTATGAGAAACCAGCAGTAATCACCCATCATTGCGACGTCCCAGAATCCTTGATATCGATTCTCAATTAATTTCATTTGCTGATGAAACCTTTCGCCATGTTCATCACTTTCGTCGCCAAGATTTGCCGGAAAAAAGCTCAAATGTGAGTGGAGAAAGTGAATTTTTAAAGACATATTTACGCCCATTTTCGCATAATTATTGATTAGGTCGTTCACTATCTGCTCGTAGTTAGGGCTTTTGTGTCTACCGAGAAAAGAAGCAACGACCTTTTCAAAGGATTCCCACGCTGCTGCCTCAACTGATGAGAGTAGTCCTTTGAATTGATTATTGTTGATCAACTTTCTTATTTGTGGTCCAACAAAAATACCTTCCTTTATCTTGGCTTGAGAAATATCTGGAAAAACTGTTTTCAAATAGTCGAATGCTTCGCCTTCTTTGTCAAAAGCCTTAACAAAGTTTTTAATGAGACCGAGCTTGATGTGTAAGGGTGGAAGTATGATTTTCTCTTTCTTGACAAGAGGGGTGTATTTGATGTTATCCACACCAACGGTAAACTCGACTCTTTCCGGCCAATCCTTTCTGACGTAGTGGTCCTTACGAGCTCGGCTATCCCACTTGCAGAGGAAGCAGCAGTGCTTGGTGTAGCCACTTTGTAGACCGCATAGCATTGCAACGACTTTGAGATCAGAACATATTTTCCAATCATGCTCTTCATATTTGATAAATTTTAGTATTTTTTGCATTTCCTCGTAGGTTTCCTTTGTATTTACTGCATGTGCAATCGGGATAGAAGGCTTTTTGTTACCAATATGCAATAATACAGCCTTCAAACTCAGTTTATTGCCGTCTATGAACAATCGCCACTCTTTTGAATCATATGTTTGACCAAACTCTTTGAATAAACCAGGGATGTCGTTGCAGTAGCATATACTGTCTTTCTTGGTATAGTGTTTGGAAAATGGTTCGTGACGAGTTCTACTATATGTCACCTTAACATCGGATGACACAAATTTAAATTGTTGCATACGAGAAGTGTGGATCTCGGCCTTTTCCTTGGATAGTTCCAAATCTCTTATCCAATCATTAAGTTGTGCTTGTGACAGAACGTTTCTTTCGTTTTCCATGCGAAATTCAGTACAACTTGATCCCCCGCACTCAGATGTTACTGTTGACAATGGAACTGGATCCGCAACTGCCGTTGAATGTAGTACTGGTAATGTCACTGTAGGTACGCTAGCATAGGTTACTCCTCTTGATCTTCCAACGCCAAGTACTTTTGTTTGACAAATATAACACTCTATTGAATGGCAAGTAGGTTCTCTCCATATCATTGGTGTATCAAATTTTGTTTGTTGTCCTGATTCCCACTGAATCAATTCTACTCGACACGATGTACACAAAGTGTTCGGTGTCCATGGTTTTTCAGCATTTTTAGGCTCAATTCCAAAATACTTGGAGTATAAAGTTTTGATATGATCTGAGAACACTCGTCGTCGCCTTATGATAGTATATTGGCCACACATGAAACAGAACATATCTGGATCCTTATTACACTCAAATTCTCGCGTCCTTTTACTCATTTTATTTTTTTTTAATAAATCACGGTTTTGAAATTAGACTTATGAACTGAACTATCTCCGGCGAGCCTTGAAGATGTTATGAAGTTTCAAAGCGCATTAACTCATATTTATACTCGGAACAAGAATATCTCTCTCTTACCTAGACAGAAAGGTTCCTTTTTATAACAAGCCGGGAAAAGAAAATACTACCTGTTTTAGATGTAGGCTTTAGAAATTTTCTGTGTCTTATAATTTTGAAAATCTACCTGCATACTTACCCATAACTGACGGAAATACATGTTTATAACTACATGCCTACAGCAGGTTTCGAACCCAACCACTCTTCCTTTCGATGCAACCACTCTACCTACTATAATACAATTCGAGTATTAAAAGTACTATTTGATTTATTTAAAGAAAAAGTGTTATCATTGTTATGGTGTTATTCGTTTATCCGGATAATATCTCACTTGCACTTTATACCTTTAATATATGTATGTATGTATAGGTACATACATTGAAGTTGCGCAACCTGGGTATTTTTATTTGATCGCTTATAACTTACGTAGTTTTGCATCGATTTTCTTCGATGATAGCTTATTTTTTTTGTAATACAACAGAGCTTAGGGAGAAAAAAAAATCTGCAAAAAAATAAAAGGTTTTCGAGATCCTTCCCCGCAAAGTACAATTTTTTTTATATTTTTACAAAATAAATTGAAAAAATCTGTAATGATTGTTCGTTATCTTTGAATCTACAGGGCCTAGCAAAAGTTGTATGCACAGTTTATAGAAAATTTTATTACCTTTTAAAAGCTTCAAACCGTTTTGGAATTGCTTAATTCGTTCTTGAGATATATATGATAAAGTGGACCCAATTTTTTTTTTTTTTGCAAAAACGGTAAATTGCAAATATCTCAAAAACGGTACCATAGAATTAAAAATAACTTTGATTTTCGGAATCAGGGGGTGATTTTACTTAAGAATTTCATAACGGCGTTTCTGGTAAAGAGAAAAAGTTGAAATTTGTGGTCCAGTGTAACAGAAAATAAATTATTTTAACTTTGCTGACGAAGCCATTCTTTTATCATCTGCTTTAATTTATTCTTTGGTTAATTTTTTTTTTTATTTTTTTTTTGTCTTAAGTAAATTTTGTAGTCTATTTTAAGATATTTTTTTTTTTGTCTTATTATTTTAATTAAAACAGGTAATTCGTTGTTTTAAAAGGCCAAAAAATTATAACTTCTATTTCCTTTTTGTATTAAGAATATAAAATATTCTTTTATTATTTTTGGGTTCTCTTGGAAGCATCACAAATTTTAACTTGAAAGAAAATATTTTAAATTTTTGTTTAATTTTTGTCGTTTAATGCTTTTTAATTGAAGCAATACTTTTCA
>NW_023475810.1:0-3149 GCF_013731165.1 Rhagoletis pomonella
AAAAAATTAAAAATATTTGACATTTTCGAGACCAAATAATTTGAAAATAAATCAAATCAGCTGCTCTACTGATACTACCTGTTCAATGTACCTTGATACATACATACCTACTGTATACTCGCAGAAGAGTTTTTATTAGATATTTTTCGATTAAGTAATTTACGTAGAAGTAGATAGGTAAAAGTGCATTAGTGGTTTTATGGAGCACTAAGCAGCTGATATTTGGTTTTGAATTTTTGATGCGAAATCGTTGGTAGTGCACTACAAAGGACTAAGTTGATGCGGGACTTTTGGACTTTTTTTTTGGCACTCTCTGCGCTTATATACATACATACATACATACATATGTAGGTTAATCTTAAAAATATGCGATGAGTTGAGTTTAAATAATGTTGTTGTCTTCCTTACTTCAGGTTTACACAGGACAATTTTGCGCAGATAATAGCAATACATTCAAACCTTTTTTCAAACAGATTTACACTTCTCTCATTGTCTTCGTCACTGTCTTTGAATTTTGGAAGACAGTTCGGTTATGCTTCGCTGTAATTTACGAAAAACAGGCAAAGTATAATCGCAAAAAAGCACACAATTAGAAAAAAATTGATACGAATCCCCGCCCAACGACACTAAATAAATAACTGCGATTGAGCGAACAAATAGTACCAATTACTTTCTTGTTATATTTTTTAAGGCAAAACTATGAAAAAAGTAAACTATGGCAGATATTTTTTGAGTAGCAAATACCCGGGAATTTTTGCTTTTAAATTTCTTATTATCGTTCATATTTCATGTGTTCGTAACTTTCGACATTTTTCAAATTTTAGAATTTGTCCGGAAATTTTTGAGATTTTCGCGAATTTTGCGGAGTTGCGGGTACGACCATGCAGATTCTTCCGGAAAAAGAATTCGTTGGAATGTTGTTCGCCACTTGCAAGCTCCTTCTAAAAGAATTTATCTATACGCTAACGAGAGATGGATGCAAACTACGACCTGTCAAATTTCTAGGCAAACTTGGCCTAGGTGGGATCAAAAAGCTTATATTCTCTAAAAACGGAGAATATATCTCACACAATTGGTGCTCTAACAGGCCACTGCCTTTTAGTGACCTTGACAAATTGGGATATTTAAACCCTGGGTGCCTGAAGAATTTCGTCAAGTATTTCAAATGGTTCAGCTGGACGGAGTGAAAACTCTTAGTTGTGGTATCACCATACCTACCTACCTCATATCCCAAAAAAGGGCCCTAGAAATTCTACTTAATGTTCTTCATAAACAGTTTCGCAGTAACCCACAGGCTAGCTGCAACTAATTCAGATTTAACGTAGTTCTTGCCTACAGGGACATCAGAAATTTGTACTGCTACTATCAGTAGCTTTTTGTGTTGCAAAAACAGCTTTTCCCCTATAAGTTAATAGGAAAACTGTAGAAACTTGATTCTAAGGTCTGATGCATATTTTTTAATGTTAAAGTCTGAACAATAAGGTCGGAAGTAAAAGTCACTCACACGAAATTTCGCTGAGCCTCAGCCTACCACCGTTGCTGAGGTTAATTAAGTAGGTCAGCCTATTAAGCACAGCTGCAAACCATTTGAAATAATCTGATAAACTGCTAGCCAAATTAGCCATGCGTTTGCGGCATATTCGCGAAAATATTAAAAATTGAAAATTTTTAAGCAAAATCCATGCCAACCATCTTTTCACATCGTCACGAGCTAAAGTAATGGTAATCGTAGTCTGAGCAGGTATAAGCTTGCTGGCAATGTTGTTGAAATTTCCACAGGACATATTTAAGCCGTAGCAGTAATGTAAAAATGTTTATTTTACGCTACAATGCAACCACGTTCTCAAAAGGTGTTAATATTTACAACCACAACATTCACCATACATACATATGTATATGTATGTGTATGTACCAGCACCACTTTCATATGCATATAAATGCGTATAGTGCGCGAATTTTGACTTCAACTGAAAAACAATGCCGCGAATATATGGTTAAGCCAACTACTATACACTATAGTACAATACCTACATAAGTATGTATGTATGTACATTGCGGAACTATAAACAATATCCACACGCACAAGTAAATATAAGTGTGTATATGTACATGTGTGTATGTATGTGGTGGTGGCTCTTTAGTGGTGATAAGCTGCCGAACAACACTCAGCGCGTTTGCACGCTAGAGGCGCACTCGCACACCTGGGCGTATACGTAACAGCGTAACAGTGCAATTTAATGCCGCTCCATTATTTATGGGCTGTAAATTGCAAAAGCCGCACACACACACGCACGCAAGAAAAAATCAGGCAACGGAAATTGTGTAGCGAAAGGGTTCAACTAGCAGCAGCAACAGCAAAAAAAAAGTAAAAGTAGCAGCAGCAGCAGTGCGGAAAAACGCAACTAACCTGTGTTGTTTTTGATATTATATGGGTTTTTTGCTGTTGAATTTTTAACTCTTTGTTTGCGTTTTTTTTTTTTGTTTTGGTTTTTAGACCTAGCCCTAGCGGCCTTTGCGCATCCAACTGAGAGTTACCACTGCTGCGCCGCTAGTCACATTCGCACTTGCTGTTTTTTTTTTGTATGGTTTGGTCTGGCATGTATGTATGTATGCATATGTATGAGGATATATTATGTATGTAGGTATGTAATAATGAGTGTGATGAATTGCGGTAGTTGCCGCTGTGAAATAAGCTTGCGTGTGGCGATTTAGTTTTCAATTCGCAGCCTGCAAGTTTGAGTTATTTTTATAATTATCGATAATGCTATCGAAAATTAAAATTAAAATTTGCTTTTCGTCAATTGATATCAGGGACCATAACAGTTATCACTTTTGTTAAAAAATCGCTCTTTAACGATTCTTTTTTTAATTTTATTTAATTACTTCATAAATAACCGTTATTTCTGACTTTTATTTTATAAATCCAAAATAACAATTATTTATGATTTTTATCTAAATAATTGCAAATAACAGTTATTTTTGATTTTTAAATTATATGTCTCAGATAACAATTATCGAAGACTTTTGTTTATAAAAGTCATAAATAAAATTCAGTCGCCGACCTTTATTTTTCAAATCATACTTATAAAAGTCATTTGTATAAGTCGCAGTAAACTTTTGTTTCCCAACACCCTCTTAATTGCAAAAAA
>NW_023475811.1:0-3148 GCF_013731165.1 Rhagoletis pomonella
ACTGTGCCAATACTTTTGTTCGTCACTGTATGTATTTTTTAAACAAACTTTTTTGCTGAGAACTTAATTAAAATCAAAAAACCGAATGCCAACTTGAATTAAAGGAACCAGCACTGAAGTGAGTCAAAATGAAAATAAAAGAGCTCAAATTTCTATGTAAAGCAAAACTCTCTGGGAATCCTACGAGACATCTGCCGGTCATATGACCGGTCATCTAAATAAGAGATCTGCCGTCTTTTGGCATCATATTTTACATCAGAATTGAAGGGATTTCTGAAAAATCTGACCAGTTCTTTTGTGTAACTGTAATTTTGCATCCCTTGTCAACATATCGCCTCGGTTGATGTTAACTTAAGGTCGTTGTTTTACTGCCTTAAAATTGAAGGGACATTTTACAGCATTTTTTATGTGCATTGATTTCTATTTGAGTGTATTGAGAATTGGTCAGTCTGAAAAGGCCTTGTAGGGAGAATTATCACTCAAAATATCAGATACTAAGAAAAAATGCTCCCAAATTCTCTCTCATGTAGAGAAACTTGCAATTTTCTGTACGAACGCAAATTTGCAAGTTTTTCTGCCAGCTAGTGTCCACGGTTGCATTTCAAACAAAAGAAATTTGTATAGAATTTTATATCTTGTCAGTCCGACTTTCTTCAACATACATTTCAATTTCTTCGTCGGGTTTACTTTATCGACTCTGGTTGAGATTGCATTCCGATTAAGAATACATTTTTTTTTTGCCGAGTACCTTTCAAATCATTGGAATGAACTAAATTAATTAAGTAAACAAGTATTAACTTACATTTTGCATTTTAAAATCGCTCCAGTTTGTAAATTTTTAAATTTAACGAACTTGTTTATTCAAATTATCGTCGACAAAAAATCCAACCATGCGCCACAATCATATGTTTCTCCTAATTGCAAATTCTTGCAGGCAAAATTTTTTCCGGCTCGAATTTGTAACTTCTCTCCAAGAAACAGTATTTTTACTCGTGATTTATTTAAATAAAACATGTGAAATTTAGCTGAAACATTTTAGCCGGTTTTATTTGCCAATTTAGCCGGTTCGTCCAAAAAGTTCTGGCAACACTGCTCTTAACCCTATACTATTCAAAATTTTAATTTCTTTAATAAAAATTTTCAATTGTGAGCTGTTCGACTGATTTTAAATACATAATAAAATTAAAAGGAATTACGGGCGGTATGTTGTGTTTGAAAAGAGCCAGGACAACAAACTTGTGCGTTATTTTAAAACTCCGAAGTATCAATGCTTCATTAGGAGACTCTTCACGTGTGCGCGAAGACCATTTTAGTGCCAGTGACTTTATTTGTTGCCCATCGCAGCCGGGTATTTCTAAGCGGACGGGTTTGTTCCTAGGTGCAGGAATTATTATACCGAATATGAAGAGAAAATCTTCCACTCATATACATGGATAGACCAAACTTCAAATGGTGGTCTAACAAAACCTAAACCGGAATAAATGTTTAAAAGCATTGGGCTAGTAAAAGCAAGAAAATTGCCAAAATGGGTTTATAAATGAGTGTGTTTCACTTAGTGTGTAATTTTGTGTAAGTATGCATTTCCACATTTGCATTAAAACGAAAAGGCAATACCTAAAATGAATCTGATTCTAATGATAATGTGAAATTTAGTTTAAACTTTTTTTTCTTCGTCTTCTTCTTTTTTGGCGCTGTAACCGCCTAAGCGATTTTGGCCGAGTTCAGCAAAGCACGCCAGTCGTTTCTCCTCTGTGCCAACTGACGCCAATTGGAAACGCCAAGTGAAGCCAAGTCCTTCTCCACCTGATCTTTCCATCGCAGTGGGGGCCTCCTTCTTCCTCTGCTACCACCAGCGGGTTCCGAGTTGAATACTTTCAGAGCTGGAGCGTCGGTGTCCATTCGAACGACATGACCAAGCCAGCGGAGCCGCTGTATTTTAATTCGCTGCACTATGTCCATATCGTTGTAAAGCTCATACAGCTCATCGTTCCATCGTCTGCGGTACTCGCCGTCGCCAACGCGTAAAGGACCGTAAATCTTCCGCAAAATCTTTCTCTCAAACACCCCAAGAGCCGCCTAATCGGATTTTGCCATTGTCCATTCTTCTGCGCCATATACCAGCACGGGCATGATGAGTGACTTATAGAGCGTGGTTTTCGTACGTCGAGAGAGGACTTTACTCCTGAATTGCCTACTCAGTCCAAAGTAGCACTTGTTGGCAAGAGTGATTCTACGTTGGATTTCAATGCTGACATTATTATCGGTGTTAATGCTGGTTCCCAAGTAAACGAAATTCTCTACTTTCTCGAAATTGTAACTGTCAACAGTGACGTGGGTGCCAAGGCGCGAATGTGCTGACTGTTTGTTTGATGACAGGAGATACTTCGTCTTGTCCTGGTTTACCACCAGACCCATGCGCTTTGCTTCCCTATCCAACTTGGAAAAGGCAGAACAGACTTCGCGGTTTTTGTTACCGATGATGTCGATGTCATCGGCATAAGCCAGCAATTGCACGCTCTTGTAGTAAATTGTTCCTGAGCGGTTCAGTTCTGCAGCTCTTATTATCTTCTCCAACATCAGATTAAAGAAGTCACATGAAAGGGAGTCGCCCTGTCTGAAACCCCGTTTTGTGGCGAACGGCTCGGAGAGGTCTTTTCCAATTCTGACGGAGCTGGTGGTATTGCTCAACGTCATTTTACACAGCCGTATGAGTTTTGAGGGGATGCCAAATTCAGACATAGCGGCGTATAGGCAACTCCTTTTAGTGCTGTCAAAAGCGGCTTTAAAGTCGACAAATAGGTGGTGAGTGTCGATCCTTTTCTCGCGGGTCTTTTCCAAGATTTGGCGTATTGTGAATACCTGGTCTATGGTGGATTTGCCAGGTCTAAAGCCACACTGATAAGGCCCAATCAGTTCATTGACGGTGGGCTTCAGTCTTTCACACAATACGCTCGATAAGACCTTGTAACCTATGCTTAGAAGGCTGATCCCGCGGTAGTTGGCGCGAATGGCGGGGTCACCTTTCTTGTGGATTGGGCAGAGCACACTTAAATTCCAGTCGTCGGGCATGCGTTCATCTGACCATATTCTGCACAAGAGTTGATGCATGCACCTTATCAACTCCTCGCCGCCGTACTTGAATAGCTCA
>NW_023475812.1:0-3148 GCF_013731165.1 Rhagoletis pomonella
CTTGGCGTTTCCAATTGGCGTCAGTTGGCACAGAGGAGAAACGACTGGCGTGCTTTGCTGAACTCGGCCAAAATCGCTTAGGCGGTTACAGCGCCAAAAAAGAAGAAGAAGAAGGTGATGTTCATTTCATATATGAACCAAATTTTTCAATTATCTCGATTACTGCTTCACCTAGCGGATTAAATCATAATTAATATTGCGTTGTCATCGGGTTCTGCGCTAGGTTTGAAATTTCAAGTCTCTAGCTCTAGTCTTGGTTATAAATCAGGGCTGCAAACAGTTTTAAAAATCGATGCGGTACGGTTTAGTTGTTCGAACCACCTAGAAAAAACTTGTACCGGTTCGTGAGTATCTCTGAACCGCGGTAAGTGATACAAATGTCACCAGCACATAAATCCTGTACAAAAACATATCGTCGTTAGAGAGTAAAAACACTCAAATTTCAAAACGGTTCTCTTTTTTTATAAAGCAATCGCATTTCTGGCTAGAATATTCCAGGACGGATGGATAAGGCTTGAGCCAAGAATTTGTGTGAGCAAATCCAATTTTTGGCAAAAAATGTCTGTTACGCGGTTTCACAGAACGACGATACGCGGTTTTGTACTTTAAACGAATATATTGTTATGAATAACTAGTTCCAACTAGTGCCAAAGGGGGTTAGTTCCGAACTAACCCTAAAAAGGCTAGTAAAAAAATCAGTTTTAAGAATAAGGTGCTGTAAAGATATATTTTTACCGGAGTAAAACCAAAACGATTTGTATGATATATGTTCGGCAAAATAGAAGAAAATTTCACTCCGATTTAAAAAAAAAACGCGTGAGTACTAGGTACTCATGAAATTTGATGTGTAAACATATGGGCAAATCTAAAAAAACGTTTGTGTTATTTAGCTCTATTTTCACTGTTGTAAACTACATATCGTCGACTCAGAAAACGGATGTCGAATGTTACAAAACACGGTTTTGAGAAAATTGACTTTGAAGTTTAAGGTCGAATTGATCCGAAACTGGACGGTAGATATTTGTGATTTTTGAAGGAGACGTAGTTGGTGTTATAACTTTTGATTTTCCATATTTTTACATTTAATATCTCCTAACGTTAATGGAAAATTGACTTTTCATTCCGTATACATTTGTCGCAAGTAGCGTTTACTCACCACTTTGTTTTGTCCATAGAACATACGACAATACTAAAGTATTTATTTCAACGACGATGGTATAATATGATGAAAAGACCAGACATATTTATTAAATAATGATTACTTATTAGAAAAAACATAACAAAAACATATTCATGTATTTATTAAAAAAAATCTGTACATCTTTTGATTTTCCATATTTTTACATTTAATATCTCTTAACGTTAATGAGAAAATTGACTTTTCATTCCGTATACATTTGTCGTAAGTAGCATTTACTCACCACTTTGTTTTGTCCATAGAACATACGACAATACTAAAGTATCTATTTCAACGACGATGGTATAATTTGATGAAAAGACCAGACATATTTATTAAATAATGATTACTTATTGGAAAAAACATAACAAAAACATATTCATGTATTTAATAAAAAAATCTGTACATCTCTTATGCTGTAAATATGTTACGAACATACGCTTTCTTTATATAAAAACAAAAAATAATACTTAAATTCAGTATTTTGTATATTTTTATTTCTTTTATTTCGTTGGAGACTCAGTGCAAGCTAAAATTTAAAAATTTAAAATAAGTTGCTTAGTTTAATTTCCAATTTTAATTGTGTTGTTATAGTAGAGGACCATCGAATTGTCATAAGTTCAAAGTTTTGCGATACATACGACAAATGTTTTATGATTAAAAAAAGATTACATTTGTATGGGAATTGGTCGTATGTGCCACATTCGACAAGTGTTTTATGATTTTAAAAAAGTACGTTTGTATGGGAATTTGTCGCATCTGACGCATTTTCAGGACATACAGCAAAAGGCATACGCAATCATTAATATTATGTAACATACGACAAAATGCGCACGAAAGATCTCAAAAACTAAGGGAGATATAAAAAAGTGGATTGCAGAAATCAAAAGAGCATGCCCAACTTAGTAAATCTGCGTCAAAATCCCAAAATCGTGATTTTGCACATTCGTCATCCGTTTTCTGAGGCGACGATATATCAAGCTGGTTCTTTTTCTTCTTTTTTGGCGCTGTAACCGCCTAAGCGATTTTGGCCGAGTTCAGCAAAGCACGTCAGTCGTTTCTCCTCTGTGCCAACTGACGCCAATTGGAAACGCCAAGTGAAGCCAAGTCCTTCTCCACCTGATCTTTCCATCGCAGTGGGGGCCTCCCTCTTCCTCTGCTACCACCAGCGGGTTCCGAGTTGAATACTTTCAGAGCTGGAGCATCGGTGTCCATTCGAACGACATGACCAAGCCAGCGGAGCCGCTGTATTTTAATTCGCTGCACTATGTCCATATCGTTGTAAAGCTCATACAGCTCATCGTTCCATCGTCTGCGGAACTCGCAGTCGCCAACGCGTAAACGACCGTAAATCTTCCGCAAAATCTTTCTCTCAAACACCCCAAGAGCCGCCTCATCGGATGTTATCATTGTCCATGCTTCTGCGCCATATACCAGCACGGGCATGATGAGTGACTTATAGAGCGTGGTTTTCGTACGCCGAGAGAGGACTTTACTCCTGAATTGCCTACTCAGTCCAAAGTAGCACTTGTTGGCAAGAGTGATTCTACGTTGGATTTCAATGCTGACATTATTATCGGTGTTAATGCTGGTTCCCAAGTAAACGAAATTCTCTACTTTCTCGAAATTGTAACTGTCAACAGTGACGTGGGTGCCAAGGCGTGAATGTGCTGACTGTTTGTTTGATGACAGGAGATACTTCGTCTTGTCCTCGTTTACCACCAGACCCATTCGCTTTGCTTCCCTATCCAACTTGGAAAAGGCAGAACAGACTTCGCGGTTTTTGTTACCGATGATGTCGATGTCATCGGCATAAGCCAGCAATTGCACGCTCTAGTAGTAAATTGTTCCTGAGCGGTTCAGTTCTGCAGCTCTTATTATCTTCTCCAACATCAGATTAAAGAAGTCACATGAAAGGGAGTCGCCCTGTCTGAAACCCCGTTTTGTGGCGAACGGCTCGGAGAGGTCTTT
>NW_023475813.1:0-3148 GCF_013731165.1 Rhagoletis pomonella
ACGATTCTGTCAAATTCGTTAAGAGAGGAATAGCGGTCCGAGATCGGCGCAACCTTTGTATTCTCTCAATCGTGGCTCTATAAGTCACGTATCATGCGCGTGCTGGTATATGGCGCCGAAGCATGAACAATGACAACACCCGATGAAGTGGCACTTGGAGTATTCGATAAAGAGATTTTGCGGAAGATTTACGGGCCTTTACGCGTGACGGCGAGTACCGCAGACGATGGAACTATGAGCTGTATAAGGTTTACAGCGACATGGACATATTGCACCGAATTAAAATACAGCGGATCCACTGGCTTGACCATGTCGTTCGAATGGACGCCGACGCTCCAGCTCTAAAAGCATTCAACTCGGAACCCGCAGGTAGGTAGCAAAGGAAGAGGAAGGTCCCCACTGAGATGGAAAGACCAGGTGGAGAAGAACTTGGCTCTACTTGGCATTTCCAATTGGCGTCAGTTGGAACAGAAGAGAAACGACTGGCGTGCTTTGTTGAACTCGGCCAAAATCGCTTAGATGGTTATAGCACCAAATGAGAAGAAAAATATGAATAAAGGTGTGGTTAAACGTGGCAATGCAATCGCTTTTCTACGCATTTTGCTGTCAATATGCGAAATCGAAAGTCTACTTTCAGGTGTAAACAGCCAGAAAGTCCTTTTGGCAAATTTACAGAAAACGTTTTCGGAAATAAAAATTTATTGCAAATGAAATTACGCAAATCACTTTCGAGAAATAATTTCAACTTGCTCGTACTGCACCAGAAATTTTCATTTTTGCTACAAGTGCTGTCAAACCAATCGCGTTTTTTTAACGAATTTGTATCAAATTTTAAAAATGTCGAATAAAATACGAAAAATACGTGTAATTAATTCGTTCTACTGAAATGCAGTATTTAAGTATTAATGTATTAGACATTTTGTGACTGTTTTGTGTACATTTTAGCAGGTTTAATTAAATTTTCAGGTCGTTCATTTTGTTAGAAGAATGCAAATCCCCGGTAACATAGTTGAAAGTGGACTTGCAAACAGACAAAAAGTAGTAACAGAAAGTTTGGTTTTCAGAAACAAAAACTGCTTTCGAAAGCCACTTTGCATGCAAGGTGTAACTGCTCCCTCAATATTTTTTGGAAATTCTTGAGTTTGACAGACTTTTAAACGGACTTGCACTTGCCACGTCTAACTGCTACCTAACTGTAGAAATTTTTGTAAAGTATTTATACATACGTGAACTTAACCTATTCAGACCGTGTGTACACATACATATGTACATTAAAGTGGTCCAAAAATGAATCTAAAAAAATAAGGTCGCATTTTTAATGCCGCCACCCCCTAGGATTGTTCTATACCGACAAAAATTATAACCCCATTTTTTTATTTTGAAAAAAAAAATTTAGGGAGTGCTCAAAGCGCTCAAAGTTTTCAATGTATTTTATATGGGGATAAAACCACTTTTCGTAGAAATAGTGTAGAATTCTTACAAATCAAAATTTTTCGATCGGAAAATTTTGTTTATCTTCAGGAGATTCCCAGTAATAATACCCAATTCCTCCTTTAACCATTTTTTCATGGTAACTATATTTTATAGGTCCTAAAAAATGCAATGGGGGGGGGGGGGGCAATTAAAAATCTTTAATCATAAAAAATGGTTAAATAAACAATTGGATATTAATATCTGAAGTCTCCTGAAGAGAACCACAGTTTTACAATTGAAAAATATTGATTTTCAAGAGTTTTATGCCATTTTTACGAAAATTTGTTTTTTCCCCATATAAAATACATGGAAAACTTTGAGCGCTGTGAGCACTCCCTAAATATTTTTTGATTTCAAAATAAAAAATAGGGTTATATTTATTTTCGGTTCAGAACAATCCTAGGGAGAGGCGGCATTAAAATTCCGACTTTATTATTTTGGACCACTCTAATGTACATACATATATAGATATGTATGGTCGTGTAACCCGTTGTTACATATACGACACTGGCCTGGTGGCCAAAAGCCAAGCAAGTAAGTGCGGGTTCCACCTAGAGCAAGCCACTGGATTTTAATTCGCTGCACTATGTCTATATCGTTGTAAAGCTCATACAGCTCATCGTTAAATCATCTACGGTATTCGCCATCGCCAATGCGCAAAAGCCCGTAAATGTTCCGCAGAATCTTTCTATCGAAAATTCGAACAGCCGCTTCATCAGACGTTTCATTGTCCATTCCTCCGAGCCATATACCGGCAGGATGGGTGATTTATAGAGTGTGATTTTTGTACGACGAGAGAGGACTTTACTTCTTAATTGACTACTCAGTCTAAAGAAGCACTTGTTGGCAAGAGTGATTCTCCGTTGCATTTCAAGGTTGCATTATTATTGGTGCTAATACTGATTCCCAAACTCAAGCTGATAACTCAACGTCATTTAACACAGCCATATTAGTTTCGCGGGGATACTAATTCAGAAAACGCGGCGTATAGGCAACTCCTTTTAGTGCTGTCGAAAGCGGTTTTGAAACCGACAAATATATTTTGTGTTTTAATCCTATTCTCGCGAGTCTTTTCCAAGATTTGGCGTAATGTGAATACCTGATCTATGGTGGATTTGCCAGGTCTAAAGCCATACTGACGGTGGGCTTCAGTCTTTCTCACAATACGCTCGATAAGACCTTATAACCTATGTTTAAAAGGCTGATATCACGGTAGATGACGCATAGGGAGGGGTCGCGTTTCTTCGTCAATGTCAGGTAGTGGGACATCGAGTAGTTTCATGTCGGTTTCATCTTATCCACTACTTTCAGTGCTGCTGCCATTAAATAAGGTTCGAAAGTGTTCCCTCCATAATTTAAGTACGTTCTGGACATGGTTGTTCTTATAGGAGCTCACCCTGGCCTTGAAACCGTCCCTAATTCGCCTATGTATCTAATACAATTTACGTGTTGGTGGCGTCCTAGACTACTTTAGCAACCAAAATCAAAAGTATAAAGATACTAAACAAATGCATGTTTACACAGAAATGTATAGTAAGGTTGCACATATGTACATATGTATGTATGTATGTATATTTCTGAGGGTGTACATTAGGGTGGTCCAAAAAAAAGTGAAGTCGTAAATTTAATGCTCTCACCCCCTAGGATTGTTCTATACCGAAAAAAATATACCCCT
>NW_023475814.1:0-3148 GCF_013731165.1 Rhagoletis pomonella
CCTGGAACTCCCCTGGGGGGTTCCCCATACAATCATTTCAAAAAATCGCCGGTTTTGCACTTTACATGAAAAAATCAGCGAAATGCCTATGTTTTTTCTTTTTGGAGTTTATTTTTCTCTTTAGAAATTTATTTAGTCAGAACATATGTAAATGAAAAAATTAATTTAACTTAGTAATAGAAAAGAAATAAAAAAAAATTATTAGAAATTAGCGTTTTTACAACCCTTTTAAAACCAAGGCATCACTGTGATGCATTTGCATGTCGTAAACATAGTTGTGTGGGTTTTTTATTCAACCGTTTTAAAAAATGAAGGTATCACTGTGACACAATTGCAAATCGGAAAATTGCTTGTGTGCGTTTTTTAAGACACAGCTGCATGTCGTAAACTTACTTGTGTAGTTTTTTTATAGCACCTACTTAAGAAATGAAGGTTGTTTTTACAACCTTTTTTGTGGGTATTTTAAGGCACCTTCTTAAGAAATGCGCGTTTGTTGCAACCATTTTAACAATTAAGGTATCACTGGAATGCACCGCAACCCTTTTAAACAATGAAGGTATCACTGTGACACAATTGCAGATCGTAAAATTGCTTGTGTTGTTTTTTTTAAGCCACCACAAGACACAGCAGGTAGAATTGAAATTACCATTTCATTCTTATTACCTCGTCTCGTAGACCATATATAACGCAACAGTTTTTGTGAATGCATTAAGTCGTTGTGAAGAACTCAAAGTGAAGTGACCATTCCAAATCAAAAAGTTTACAATGAATCCACCATCCTCTACACCGCAAGATGAAGCAACTACATCAACAACTATCGAAAACCCAATGAGTCATATACCCAAGCATGATGTTACTGTTTTTGGTGTGTCTACTGATTTAACTGATCTTAATTTACCAACCCATCTGGATATCTTGAGATATTATTTTTACTTAAGCGAACGTGCTAAAACAGAACAAAAAAAGTTTTCCCATAAATCATTCACTATTCAAGTACAAGATAAGTTGATTGGAATTTGGGAAAAACTTGGTATGGAAATAATGCTGAAAAAAAGTGTATTTAATAAATTGAATAAATTGCTTGACAAGTATCAAGAGCAAATCAAGAGAAGAAACAACACCCAACAATTTACAGAGTATGTAAAATCTCTGGAAAAAATTTTTTACATTGGAACATGTAAATGCGATTTGAAGGCAGCTCCATGTGCATGCGGCTGGGTTCCCGAACGCCTCAAAGAGTTCATGCACGATCAACATAATCAGAGAAGACTAACAATGGATGCATTTGTGATGGAAACTGAAGAGCAAGGAGCAACGTCTATGTCATCAATGCCAACATACCAAGATCCCGATGATTCAACATACGCACCGCCACCGGTTCAAGAAGATATGGATAGAAGCACAAGTTCACAATACACAGAGAGATACGATTGTTTTAACTTTGCATTGGTATGTGACAGATTTGGTGTGCCTGACAGAGTAGCATCAGCATTGGGAACCGCTCTTTTGCAAGATTTTAAAATTAAAGATAAGCATGGGAAACCTCTCATCATGGATAAATCGAAAGTTCGCAGAGAAAAAGAGAAACGCAATGGATGGTAAAAGAACCTCATCTTTTTATTTTGAGAGAACCCAATTCTGAATTGATTGGTTACGTAAGACTGGAACATGAAACCGCTGAATACAAAACAACCAAATTAAATGGTTTTTTCAACGATAAAAATATATCACTGGATGCATTAATTGGAATATGCACTGACGGTGAGCCAACAAACACTGGCCCACACGGTGGAATTATACGACGATTCGAATTGCTGTTAAAAAGACCATTGCATTGGTTCGTTTGCCTTCTACACTTCAACGAACTTCCGTTTCGGCATTTGTTTGAAGCTTTGGATAAATCAACCAGCACTGGACCAAGATCGGCAACCGGAAAACTGAGCCGTCAAATCGAAACTTGTGAAACTCTTCCGGTAAGTTATTGCTATCACTCATTTATTATAATTGTCAACCATTTTTAATTTTTGTATTATTATATATTTTCAGGAGGTGGACGGCTTCCAGAAAATTGAGTTGCAAAATATGCCCCCTGCTCCAGAAAAAATTTAATTTTCCACCGATTCGAAGTACTTATACGACATGGCCCATGCAATTTCTAGCGGCGTGGTTCCGGTGGATCTGGCTAACATCAAACCAGGGAAAATTGTACATTCTCGGTGGCTCACCAAGGCCGCTAGATTATTGCGATTATATGTGACAACGGAAAATCCAGATGCAAATTTAAGAATTCTGGTTGAATTTATAATTAAATGTTATGTGCCAATGTACTTCAATATCAAGTATTACAGCTCTGTCGTGTACGGCAGTGCATTATTTTTCAAGTTCATTGGTTGGTCACGATTTCTAGAACCTCGTTTACGCAAAATTGTCAATCAAGTTATTAAAGATAATTCATATTATGCGCATTCGGAAAATATCTTGTTATCAATGTTGTTTGATGATAGCAAAGAAAAGCGCGACTGTGCCATCAAGAAAATTCTACGCTATCGAACCGATGTTGACGAGCCAATGGAACTTAGAGTTTATAAAAAACCAGATATAAACTTTAATTGCACAAGTTATACGGAAATGATCAATTTGAATGATAAAAAATATCGTATTTGAACCACCATTCACGCGAAGCATTCCGTACGATACATTGAAAGAATATTTAAATCAAGATGATCCACCGTTTAATGATCCAAAAATTCCATCACACATACAAGGAACGGAACGACATGTTCAATTGCTAGCTAGCGTTTCCAAACGGGTTATACCGGAAAATGTAGAGGCTGTTATGGCGACGACATTAGAGAGCCGTGCGAAATTGCCCAGACTTGAAAGTAAAAAAGACTTCAAACAATAATTTTTTTTAGTTTCTTTTCTATAACTCACTTAAATTAATTTTTTCATTTACATATGATCTGACTAAATAAATTTCTTAAGAGAAAAAATAGATATTATTATAAATAAATAATAAATATTATTATAAATAAATAAATAAAAATAAAGAAAAAACATAGCCATTTAGCTGATTTTTTCATGTAAAGGCCAAAAATGGTGATTTTTTGAAATGATTGTATGGGGAACCCCCCAGGGGAGTTCCAGG
>NW_023475815.1:0-3147 GCF_013731165.1 Rhagoletis pomonella
AATTATGAAAAATAACATTCATCCAAATACAACACCGAACATAGACACAACAAAAACCACCAAGAAATTTTACAGTGTAACGTATATTCCCAACCTAACCGACAACTTTGATCACAGCATAACTAAACCACAAAATACAGCACTTGCCTACAAATCCAATTACACTCTTTCGACAATATACACAAAACCTAGGGGCCCAGTAGATGTCCACCAACAAAGCGTAGTAGTGTATGAAATTAAATGCAAAGGAAAGGGAAATGAAGAATGCGGGAAAGTGTATATTGGGACAACTAAGCGGACTTTAGGTGTTCGATTAGGCGAACATGAAGCTGACATCAGAAAACAAAAAAGCAGTACAGCATTAGCACAACATATAACAACAAGTGGACACACAGCTGATTTCGCAAACGCAAAAGTTATTGACAAAGAAAAAAGAGAGTCAACCCGATATACATTGTAGAGCCTGAGAATAATGCAAAGGAGAGAAAAGACCATGAACAGAAAAGATACAGACAACATTACGGCCGCATTCATTTCATGTTTATGATTATAAACTAACTTTTAGTATTGACAAAGCTACCACAAAAGATGGTATGGATTATTAGTATTTAGTGTTCAATAATTCGTATGTATTAATGTTAAAATAGAGCGAGTCAAATTGTTTGTTCTCAAACTCAATCTGTAGTTTTTCTTTTGATTTGTAATTCCATATATGTATATGTATTTATGTCTCCATTTATTATTTTTGGTTATAATGTGTTTTTTGTATTTTATGGTTCGTGACAGATTTAATTAAACGGAATTGCCCCTGAAGAAGCTAAAAATTTTTTAGCGAAACGTTGGGCCAGAAAGTGAAATAACGTAGTTTTAGTTGCACAAAACACTTAGATCAGACCAGCCTGGTAACATACAATTGAATAAATTACGAACGGATCGGATAATAAAATATATAGAACTCTACCTCGGAAGGCCTGCCGAATATTGGTTTATATTTTTTCTGACACCAACTAAAATACACAACAAGATGAAAGATTTCTATAAACACATGAAGTATAAGCACGGCGAACTTACATGCATCTACCTTATACAGCGTTTTTGCTGCATTTAAAATGCAACATTTAGCACTTTCGAACATATGTTTTCGAAGAGCGTTCATGCTACCGCATTTAGCAAATGTACATTTACGCGAGTTCGAAATAGTATGCTTTTGACAAACAGCCGTGTTCCAGTCGCTTATTCAGATCCGTATCTATTACGATAAATTCTCACGGAAAAGATAATGTGCAAAACCCCTACTGAAAAAGAAAAAAAATAAATTCTAAACCGAAAATTCAATACAAACACTTGAATTGTTTTAACCATAACCGAACATTTGTTTGTGTATATATTCATTTGTCGGGCAGTCAATTATAATTTCCACACTTAATTAGGAAACAAAACAAACAGAGCTGATCACAAACTAATCCAGATTTCTATCAGCATCATATCGATGTTGAATTTGCGTAACTTTTCTTTATCCAAATAATGTAAAATAATAAATGAAATCTCGATCGGCGATCACTGAAACCCAGCCAGCGACTGTATACTCGAAAAAGCAATGTTGCCACTTTTTTTCATTAAACCATGTTCGAATCGTGGAAATTTTGGAAGATCCCAAGGTTGCTTTTAGCATTTAGATTCTTAATGTAAAAATGGAGTTGCATTTAGTTGCATTTAGGTGACGAATTTTGTATGGATAAATGTACATTTAGAGTAGCAATTAGGGCTAAATGCGCTAAATGTGCTTTTACGCGTAAGCAAAAACAGCCCATTAAACATTACAGCAAACAAAATCATAAATTAGCCAAACAGAACGAAGACCTAAAATTCTTATTGGAATGCAAAAGATATGGTCTTATTCCTATTCACTTGAAAAATTCTATAAAAAACTTAACCATAAATACCAGTTCTGAGAGGATTAGGCAACAGATAGAAAAGTCGAAACGAGTCTTTCTTATGAAAGTATTAAATATAGAAATTACGCAAACAAACATTAATATAAAACTAACTAAAGATCTTTTGAATCAGGCGCAACAACAACTAATACATGATCTAAACGAGTTAGAATTTAACACGTTCGTTAATAAGCAAAATTTTCTTGGTCAGAGGATCGCAGAAAAGAAGAGGGTGACTCTCCACTCAAAAATAAATAAACTTAAATGTGAACAAGTCCAGAAATTGGAAATCAAAACAGACAACAACTGGTTCGTTAACAACACAACAATCGAATTTCCCGAAGAAGTAAAGTGGATACTCTCACTTGGTAGAAAATTCACCTTACCAACAACTAAATCGAATTTCTCACCAATACATACAATAGCGGAAATGGAACAACTAATCCAATCACTGGAGAATGAAAAAGAAATAGCCAGAAATAAAGTGAGCAGCAGAATCCTACTGTTCAAACGCAATATAAAGCATAACGCAGCGGAGAAATTTATTTTAGCAGCTTTTTACAAAGCAAAGGCGTTCGTCAAGCTACACAAAAACAATGTTATTACTGATGTCGACAAAGGAAACAAAACAGTAGCTATGTATAAAACAGAGTACCTGGAGAAAATGAATAAATTAATAGAAAACAAAAACACGTACAAAACAATAAGAAGTGACCCCGCAAACACTCTCCAAAGAAAAAACAACAAAATAGTGGACGAACTTTACAAAAGCAAGCACATCAACTTTAGAGAAAAACAACAACTCACATGCACGACAGCCACAGCGCCAAGACTTTATGGATTGCCAAAAATTCATAAGCTAGATGTTCCTCTTCGTCCTATTGTTTCTTCTTTTATGGTCCCCTGTTATAAAATGTCAAAATACATCGGAGATATTTTGAAAATATTAATTTCGGAAAAATACAACGTGAATAATGCATTCAACCTAAAAGATAAACTAGCCAATATATGTGTGTGTGATGAAGATGTATTAGTGTGGTTCGACGTCGTCTCCTTGTTCACAAATTTAACAACAATGTAAGCCTCAAAAATTGTAATGAATAAATGGGACCAAATTCAACATAAAACTAATATTCCGAAAAATAAGTTCCAAGAAATGTTGAGGTTTTGCCTAAATGACAATAACTATTTCATGTTCAACAAAAAACTATAT